>NW_008795334.1:2148576-2179373 GCF_000699145.1 Aptenodytes forsteri | reverse complement strand
TACGGGCTGTGAGTCAGTTCTTTATGGCAGTGGTACCACCACTGAATGCCACTATGGACTGAAACGCTGACACTGTCTGAGGCAGAGGGAGGCTGTTTCCTAGAGTGGCAAGACCAGGGCCACTTAGTGCTATAGATCAAAATCATCTTAAAATGAGTTCAGAAACCAGGAGGCAGCTAACACAAATGTCAGAGCATCAGCTTATGAATGCATGACAGGAAACTTCGCAGCAAGGGGGCATTTGCTTGCAGGCCAGCTGCAGCCTCCGGATGGACTACAGCTGATGTATTAGTTTTCAGTAGCCCCGTGCTGTAGCAGCAAAGGCCTGTGCAGCAGTCTGGAGTTTTGTATCTGAATGGAGTAAGTACAACTCACCCACGGAGTTGAAAACAAGCTAGATCACCTTGGCAACCTGGTGATCTAGCTGAGTGTCCAGACTGGATCCACAACAGTCGCAGTGTCTCTGTCACAGGGCCAATCGTCTCCCTGCTGCATCTCCTGGGTGCTGCCCCTAACCAGGCAACAGCATCTCTGCCCTGTCTTGATTTCCTGCCAGCCCTCCTCCTCCTCCTCCCTCTCCTTCTGCTCCCAGGAGTTGTCCATGCCCTGCAGCGCCCACTGCACCCACGGAGGTGAAGGCGTAAAACTGCCTGCTCTTCTGGTCAGTAAGGGTAGTCTCCACGTCTCCTTCCTCTCCTCGAGAGCCTCTAAGAGATGCAAGGAGAGTTTTTACGTATCTGCGGTGCAGTTAGAAGGAGCAGTGATTATAATCAACATGATAGAGAAGAACTGTAGACACTGTTTTGCAGACCCCACCTCTGCATGAGGTGAGACTTACGGGAGTAATGTGGGCAGGCAAAGACAATATGTGCATTCAAGCATTGGACAGCAAGTGGAAGTATCTGCAGTGGTTTTCCATTTTTTTTATTAGTATAAATATTTTTATTTCCTTGCAACATCAGTTCTCTTCAAGAGGTAGTGTATACAGTGCTCAAACTGAAAAATTAGCCTGCTCTTATCCTGATATCAACAGGAACTGCACTGAGATCTAATTGTGGTAGGGACCGGATAACGGCAATAATAGATAGCATGTTAATTGCTTTAACTCTCTGAAGCATTTTGCGACTGCCTGATCTGAAAAGCCTTTTGTCTTGCCTGCATGGTTTGTTTACGTATGAGCTAATTTCTTCCAAATCCCAGCCTACCCGAGGGTGCACTATCAATATCCAAGACAGGTTTTGACATTAGGGGTTCCTGACTCTTTTTATTTTCCCCTATCATAAGACACTGTCCATCCCCTGCAGATGTTTAGCCATAGTGAGCCATGCTCACAATGATCTTTTAGAACATGCCAGAGGCATTCCTGGCATAAATGAAAATCCCATTTGGTTCAGTTGATAAACTTACTCCTTCTGAAACAAGCAGTCCTGCTTTCCTTTGTTGGTAGAATTGTTTCAACAAATATTAGATTAGTTTTTCATGGGATTGAATCCTCCACCTGCAAAGAGCTTGGTGCTGCTGTGCTCCTCTTCTCATCCCATCGCGTTACGGGTTGGTAACACCGCTCACCTTCTCCATATCATATTCAGCCGTGATCAAGTGTGAGGCATTTACTTGCATGAGATTGCCGAGGTGCAGGACAGGCAGTGCCCAGAGAGCGGCTGTTGTATGGCTTCTTATGCTCACGTCGTCAGTGAAGTCCGAGGGCTCTATAACCACACACCAGTGCCAAGGCTCTGTATTGCAAAGACAGAGGGAACAAAAATAGGAAAGCAAAGACAATAAATGTTGCATTAGTTACATAGACAATATGATACAATTGAAAAAACAGTGCTCTATCTAAAACTGTGCAAGAATTTTCTTTGAGGTTAATCCCAAAGTTTATTAAAGGTCACTATTCAGAGTGACTGCAACAGAATTAGACATATATTCTTATACTTAACAATATTATAAAAGCTCTCGCCTTATCATTAAAATAAAATCTTCTATTGTTACGAGTGATGAAAGCATAAACCGAAGTAGTGTAAGAGAAGATACAGGCTTATATCTAGAATTCCAGATCCAAAATGGACTTGGTAAAGTTACTAAAATTTGGATTTTTCCCCCAAATTGTTGGGGGGAAAAAAATCTGTCAGCAGCTTAGACTCAGCCACCTGTGATCAGAAGATCTTGTCCAGTCTTTTAATGGGTGTAGCATGCTGTACTGTCAGACCAAGACCGTAGTATATAATATGAGAGAAAGGAACCAAAGCTTTTGCAAATATTTACACAACTGGTTTTACACTGATGTGTAGAAGTGCCCAGTACTGATCTGTCCTTTAAAGGGCACTGTTTTCTGTTGATGTTTAACCTAAAGAGTTTTCCATTCATTGAGATGAACTTGCGTAATTATTTTAATACACTAATACTGCTCTTACCCTGAGGCTGCGTCAAGGACAGGCTATGTGAATAATTAAAAATATATCTTCAATTTGCACATATGTAGTCCCAACTATATATGGAGGCACATGAACTCCAAGTGGCTGTGAACAAAAGCAAGATCAGGACCACTGATGGCAATCTGTCCACAGGACCAGAATATGGACCTTGTTATATACTGTTCATTTTTATTCATCAATGGATTGTAGAACAATATAATTTGCTTTGAAAACAATTCCACACTGTCATGGTGGAATATTTCAGCTTTTGTTATTGTGTCAACTAGCCATATTCACTAGTCCTTAATATCTTTTTTAGTCTTTAATCATTTATATACTTTCTTTCAAAATAGCCAACGTAATCAGACCTGGTAATCAACAAGCTGCGTAGCAGAACAATCCTTTTATCTGTCTTTCTCTGTTCTGGCATTTATGAAATAGCAAAAGTCATGCTTTGGACATCCTTATTTTCCCCCACATGCAAATATACACAAAATAATGAGCCTGAAGGCATTAAGGACTGCCTGCACCAAAGAAATGTTTGTTCTGAAAAGGAGACTTGGTACATGCTGACTTTCTCCTGGGAGCATGCAGTTTTGTCTGAATCACATGCTACTGGCTTGTGGTGAATTCTGGTGTTTTAAAACTGTACTGCTGACACAATTTTGAAGTAGAATACACTGAAGGAAAGATGATGATGCACTTAAGTAATTGGGCTGTGTATCCTGCGTATGTTTTTTTAATTTTTCATAGATGTAATTTGTAAATGTCTTGTTTAATTCCCTTGAGAGCTTGTTTGGGGAATGGAGAAGGTGAGACAGTGGAGTTAGACCTCCTGAACCTTTAAAAGCAAATTTCCAACTGCTGCCAACAAAACTTAAATTCACGGAAGAGCTTGTTTCCCGGCAGCCAGGAATGCCGTGAAGCGGCCTCGGCCTCGGCCTCCATCCCACTTCCTAGAAGCGAGCTGAGATGGCGAGAGCACGGTCGCACTGGCAGACCAGGAAGCGGCGTCTGTTGCAATGACTCCTCTAGATACCCGTAACTCGAGTATGCACAGCGCTGCCCCGCAGGCTTGGTGCCGCCTCTATAAAACAACGTGCTCCGGCCAAGCCGTTGGCACATCTTCTTTTGGCTGGTGCATCGGGTGGGAGAGATGCAGGTGTGCTGGCAGCACGCGAGGAGGTAGGGCACTGCCTCACTACAAAATGAAAGCAGGGGAGTTGCCAGTAGCAGCTGTCAGTGCCTGTGGGAGAGATGCAGCTGTGCTGGCAGCACGCGAGGAGGTAGGGCACTGCCTCACTACAAAATGAAAGCAGGGGAGTTGCCAGTAGCAGCTGTCAGTGCCTGTAAAATGTTCTCTCTAAGCTCATCTAGCGCTTTTCTCTTCTTTTCCTTTGTTGTTGTTACCCTTTGTGGAGTAAGCCAAAGCTTTGAGGGTACTAGAAATTGGGAGGTGGGGTGGTGGTGGTGGTAGGGGGGGCTAGGGTAATGAAACTGGAGAGCGTTACAGTAATGTAGAGTATATGCTTTTTGTGGCCATCATTCATTTCTGTGCAAATAACCCTAAGCTGTGACTTCTCTCTTCATATATGAAGGAGACAGAAATATATTATTTGTGTTACATACACAGGACATTGTGAAATTATGCAGTGATACTTTTTTTAATTACTTTTGTTGAGCAGAACTAGTTTGCCTTCAGTTTTGCAGTTAGTGATTTTCATAGCATCTTGTGTGTCGCCCTGCGTGAGCAGTGAATCTTGCACACAGCTAGTGAGGAAAAAGCAAACGCTTTCAAAATAGGAAAATTTGACTGAATGCTGGCAGGAGCTCAAAAGCAATTACATACTCTGAAGAGGTACTCTCAGTTTAGTTTTACAACAAAGTAAATGTCAGGGTAGCTGTATCCCCTTCAAACGAAATTGTTTGACTGGGGCAAGCACTGGTGGCATGGCTTTCTTTGGCTTGTGCTTCTTGCTTGCTGAAAGTGATTTGTAAGAAAAAATTCAAACTTTTTTGCATTTTTGCTGTGAATCCTACATTGCTTTTGAAAACCGTTAAGGTTCATGTCACTCAAGATTCACACCTGAAGTCTTTGCTTCCTCATTGTCACAAGTGGTTCCGTGTTACTGTTCATTACAGGATTGCTTAAATAGTCAAATCGGTTAGTGAAGGGCTTTTTTTCCTCTTCGCTGCCTCTAGAGAGCATGTGTACTTTTTCAAGGGAATCTGAACTGATTGGTTAAAAGGGATTCAGGATTTTGGCAGTCTTGGTGAAAGTGAGAGGCAGGAAATGTCTCACTAAAAGCAGGTTAGTAGCAGTTATACCAAAGTTAAATTGATTTTATTAGTTTTTTAGACAATTGGAGGGAAAAAATAGTTGGTGTCAGTGAAGAATGGCAGAAGTGATAGGACTGTTAGCCCCCGTGGAGCAGCAGGAAGGTTATTTACATGAATGGCTGCTACACACACAGCTGGCTGGGAGGGAATGGCAACGTTCAGCATCTTCGATGTGGGGTACTCCCCATGGCTGTCCAAAGACATGTCCAGGTGGCTTTATCTTGATGAAGAATGGTCTGTTCTCTGTGGGTTATAAATGTTACATTTTATTTTTAATCTTCCAGAAACGTCATTTGACTCACTGAAGAATTAAAACTGACAGCACCACAGAGCCGTGTGGGAGAAAAGGGGATTTTAGACTCAAGTGACACAATCAAGCCTTGAGAAGTAAAGAGATTTGAATGGTTTCTCACCAAATGGAAGTTATCTAGAGAGCCCCCGAGACCGCTGCATCCCTCCATCCCACTCCTGCTGCACCCAGACAGTGCTCTTGACCCTGGACATTAATAAAATGCTGGATTCAATCAAGTGTGTCCTGGTGGGAGACACCGCGGTGGGGAAAACATCTCTCTTGGTACGTTTCACCTCCGAGACTTTTCCAGATGACTACAGACCCACTGTATATGAAAACACCGGAGTGGATGTCTTCATGGATGGTGTACAGATTAGCCTAGGTCTTTGGGACACATCTGGCAGCGATGCCTTCAAAAGCATTCGCCCCCTCTCATACCAACAGGCAGATGTAGTATTAATGTGCTACTCAGTGGCAAACCACAATTCCTTTCTGAACCTGAGGAACAAATGGATCGGTGAGATACGCAGCCATTTGCCCCGCATCCCCATTTTGGTAGTGGCTACTCAGACGGACCAGCGTGACACGGGGCCCTACCGTTCCTCCTGCATCAGCCCGATAGATGGGAAGCGGCTCGCCCAGGATGTGCGAGCCAAAGGCTATTTGGAGTGCTCTGCCCTCAGCAACCGGGGGGTGCAGCAGGTGTTTGAGTACGCCGTGCGGACAGCAGTCAATCAAGCCAAAAGGCAGAATAGGCGAAAGCTCTTCTCCATTAACGAGTGCAAGATCTTTTGAGGACCGTCAGCAGTGGGTTTGCCTGCGTTCGTCCTTTCTGTCTTCGCACAAAGATACTGTGGCAGAGAGAATGGGAGGTGAATCAAAGGAGGACTCCTGGCAGGACCACAGTGCAGGTGGCCCTAGTGAGACAGATGTGCACTCTATCTGATCTGCTCCCCCCCAACACATGTGGGCACTATCTTGAAAAACGAAAGGTGTGGGTACGTGCCCTTATTCACAAGCCTGTGTTTGGACTTTGCTAGCCTGGACTGGAGCGGGCCTAGCCTGGAGATCTGCAGATAATAGCTGTGCTGATTTTGTTGTTGTTCTTGTTGATGTTGTTCCTCAGTTGTTGGTTTGTCCGCATTTATTTAATGACAAACTTCTGTCTGGATCAACCCCCACCTCTTGACATGTCTGTCCATGTGTTTTTTTTTTACTTTAAGAACTTAGTGTATAAAATCTGACCACTGTGTATTCTATTTAAAAGACTCTTTTATACATTGTTGTAAAATCCTGACAGTTTTCATATTTGGAGGTTCTTCCTTTAGCTAACCACAGAAGCAAATTGTCCTATCTCTATAATAAATGGCCTGCAGGCAAGCCTAGCACTTCTTAGACATGCCCGAGTCACTGCGTAACAGTAATCAAATCCAGTACGTCCAGCATAGGAGTGATCAAAACTTAGTGACGTTTGACAGCCGTCCTGTGGCTTTGTGAGATTTGTTATCTTAGTCTTGTTCCTCAGCAATATGGTCAAAGATGGGATGAACCAGGAGGAAACGAACCTGATTATTCCTAGACCTCACCTAGTTACAACCCCAGAAGGGCTGGCTTGCAGTCAGGGCTGGTTCAGACATATGGTTGGGGTGGCAGAGACGAGTCTGTGCTATCATCACCTCTGTTGTCCCTGCCATCATTCTGGAGGCAAAAGATTTCAGTCTCCAGGGATGAAAGGTATTTTTTCATGAGCACTAAAATTCTCAAAGTATTTTTAGTACACTTCTTTTCTAAACAGTGGTTTTAGTGAAACCAGTCACCTACTATAGTAAAAAATTAAGTACATGGCAATGTTGAATGTGTGTATTTAGAATGGCTAAATAACATTTTTTCTGAGTTTGCATACTAAGTATAACTGTCTGGGTTGTATCAAAATAAGACTGAAACAGGCTTTGCATCCTGGGGAGCCTGGCAAGTCTAAGAGTCAAATCCTGACGTACCTACTCGGGCCAAGTTACCCTCCTGCACAAAAAGTCAGGCTAAAGAGGTGGAAACTCCAGGTGTGTAAGAGAACTCTGCTGGAAGATGGAGTGGGGTCAACACACACTGCTGTACGTTCCTCGTGAGTTGTGGTGTTCTCCTCCTCAGGTTATCTGCTCCTTCTGCCCCGCACCATCTCAGGTCTTGCAGATCTGTCTCATCCCAAGGTTTCTGCTAACCATAGAGGAAATCCCCTGGGGAATTTCTTAGTGCAGCAAGATTTTTTGGTCCCTTTCCCTGTCCTTCAGCTAGCTCAGAACTGACCTTTGAGGGGCTTATAGCATGGTGCCATAAAAGATGGCACATAGCACAGTAGGACAATTTTCTCTCCACATGGATTCTGAGAGAATGACCTGTACCTGTTTTGACTGAGCCCTGACTCATGTGTTTCAACAGGAATGGATGCAGTGGCTTGTCTAATTCAAATCCAAGGTGGGACTTCAGGAGGTACCCTACTAAGCAAATAAGCTATAGCTCAGATCTTATCTACCTATAGTTTTTTCTTGAAAAATTGGTTGCGTGCTCTTCGCCATGCTCTCTTCTACCTCTGAGCTTCTCTATAAAGAGAAATTCCGATTTAAATCATTCCCCTCCTATGAATCCTGGAGATGATCTCACTTGTGATGTAAGTGAGCAAATATTTGCATTGCGGGCACCTTGAATAGCAGTGGTGCACAGGACACTTGATGTTGTGATCATCCCGCCAGCTCCCAGGCTGCTGAATATTTACCACTCATCAACCTTATTTTAAGGGAGGCTTCTGGTCATAAAACCATATTGGTCTCATATGAGGTTTTCATATCAACTTCAAATCTTTACAACCTTCTGCACCCAAGCACACAAGACGAGGGCTCCCATCACCGCCCATCTTTCCTGTACTCTTCTCTTTCCTACTTCTCTTTCTCTTTAGGTGTTGATTGCAAATCTTTTGCCCCCTGAAACACTAAAACTGACATGTTTGTAAAAGAACCTGAATGGCATGATACTTACGCAGAGTTACACTAGTGGCTAGGTATTTGTGGTCCTTGGTTAAAAACTTTTGGCTTTTGGAAGAAATATGTTTCTTCATCTCAACTCTTGCAATGCCTCTTCACTGAAAATTTTGGGGTTTTGTAACCTTAATTTAAAAGTAGCCATTGTTACTGTTTGAACATTAAAGATCACATGCAAATTGTCACGTTGTGAATCTTCAAATCTGTTACAATTGTGGACATCATTGTTACGGTCCCCACTCCACTAACGGATTTAATACCTGGTTTCATCAACTTTTTTTGAGGCATATTTTTGCCAGCATGTCCTATTAAATGGTCTTTTTTGTCTGTGGATTAAGCTTTGTTTACAACACTTCATGCTGCTGTTTTTATGTGTTGAAGAACAGTAACTGCTAGGCCAGGATGCTGTGTTGTGGTATCTGCCACGGGATACTGGATTCAGGGACCAGAAGGCTCCAGAAAGCTTCGTATCAGACAAAGCCAGATGAAGATGTGCTCCAGAATCACATCATAACTGAAAATTCCATCTTATCTTTATTTGCTTCACAAGGCTTATTATGGTGTATTACAAAATGAAGAATTGAAGGTTTGCTTGCAGTTCAGTGAAGCAAAGTGGATAGGTTTCACTGAGACGCCTGAGCTGACAATACAAGATGCACAGGGAATTTAGGGGTGGCTTGATATACTCTTGATTGTGCATCCTAGAGCCAGTGCAAGGTGTGAGGCCACCGAAAGCCGGCTGATTTTTGAAATCAGATTGGAGACAGGATAAAGTAACGGGGGGATTTTGGTTTGGTGCTATGTGAAAAAAACAGTTCAAATTTTCACAGCCTGGTTATTTTCAGACTCTGAAAGCTAAAAGGCACTTTTCACTGGGAACAAACTGTGAATCACATTATTTTAGCGTCTGTAATTATGCAGCTTTCCCTGAGCTATAGAACTGATGTGCTCAAAAACTGTGGCAACTCAGATGCAGAGAGTGGAATCTGGACATAGCAGAACTCAGCAGAAGATTCGGCCGAATGGCTTATCAGGGTGGGGCTCACACAACGGCAGCCGTGCTGCATGTGGCGTGAACAGCAAGGAACTGCTGAGGTCTCCCGCGAAACCCTACCAGGGTGGTTTTGCTAGCGTTACTGGGGCAACAGGGTCCCTGGGTACGGCTCGGTGGTAAAAATCTGGCTCTAATATTCAAAATAAATTCAAACGACAGCTGGCATACATGTTAAGTTTCAACTCCTTTTGCTCTGAAAAACAGCAGGTTGGGGGAGACCGAAACAATGTGCAGCCTCGCCTCAGTTGGGTCGAGCTGTTCAGCTAAAGGAAGAGACCTTGCCCAAATGTCCCCTTTCTGTCTTCTCAAACCGATCCCTTTCAGTTACTCCATTGCTAATTTTACTTTCACTTGCTATTAAAAAAGGTTAAAAGTTAAAAAAAAAAAAAAAAAGAGAAAATACCTGGAACTTAAAATGAGAACAGCAATAGCACTGTTATTTTTGTCAGCGTCTGACTTCTCCTTTTGACAGAAAAAGTCATTTTGGGCCACTAATTGTTTTACTGAATTATTCAAGTCGGATAAAAAGTTGAATAGATAGGCAATTGTGATTTAAATCAGAAACTATTCTTTTAGCAGAAAAAAAGAAGCATTTTCCTTTAGTAATTTGCAAAATGTGAGTACATTTGACATTATTTTAAATACAGACTTCCCAGCCTTTTTATACTTACTTGGTCTGTAGCATACAATATAAATATTTTCTAAGAATAAATAATAAAAACATGTTTCAGATCTTGCCCCCCGATTTTTCCTATGGGAAGTTATTCACGCTTGTTAGATATAATTGATAGTGTTTTGCCTGATATTTGCAATTAACAATTTGCAAATACTTGTGTAATTTTTGTGGGTGCTCTGCAATTGTTTAGGTATCTGAACACATACTAGCTAATGCTTGTATTGATAAAGAAAATGCATTTAAAGTAGTCTTTTTACACATGGCACCACAATGAAATAAATCACCACAGGGATCAGACACGAAATGTCGGCACTCTGACATCTCAGCCTTTCCGGTATTACTATTGCATTCGAGTGAATACAGCCATTAAAATAATTTCAAATAAATGGGGCAATTCATGTCTCTTAGCACTTTCTCCTAATGCCTCTGCTACACAGGGCTCAGGTTAATATACAAAGAATAAAAAGCTTCATTTCAGAACATGATAACGGCTTGTCCGTTCTTGCCTTTGTGAGCAAGTTAACTACCTTGACTTAATTAAAAGTCAGTTCAGCCTCTGAAAAAAGCCAGATACGAGCACAATCGGGTTAGCCAAACTCCCTTGTTAGAAATGACAGTAATGAACTTTTGTCTCTGGATGTGAGAAAACGTATTTTATGTCTCAGAGATTTCCTTCACAGCTCTAAGTGCAAAAAGTCCTGACCAGCTATCACTGTGTACCTGTTCTAGCTGACCTGTGCGCCCTTCACGTTGTGCTCTGAGCAGCCAGCTGTTGAAAACAAAACTCAGGGAGAAAACAACCTTTGTGCATACCTAGATGTTTATATTGCCGTAACTGCTTATCTATAGCTATGGTGGTCTTTCCCCTGCCCTGGACCTCTCGCTCCATCGCGGCACGACCATGCAGCTGCTGCGTGCCAGCGTGGTCCGTGTTGCTCGGGAGGCAGAAGGAGAGCTTCGCCACCAGGCAGCCCTGCCCACGCAGCCCGAGGGAGACGGGTTTTAAGCAGGACAGAAGCGATGCTCCTCAGGGCTCCCCCTTACCAGGCTTCACAGGCAATTGCCCTACTGTGCAAACAGAGCTGGCCCCGCTGTCACTTGCAGGTGTGCTTGCAGAACAGATTTATTTTGTGTGCCATTTCTAAAATCAGTGTTTCTCCGAGTCATTACCCAGGCCTGGTTTCTGCAGGAGCTGTCGTGCTGGTCACACGGACTGGAGGGTGCATCTCAGCTGTGCTGGGCTCCAGCCGCTGCGTTTCAGGGGCGTCTCAAAGCACTGAGCCAAAATGTGTGGCATATCCCTTCCTGAGCATGGGGAGCCGGCCTCCAGCCTTGCAGGGATCAGCTGCAAGAGCCCTGAATTAGTTATCAGCAAACAAAATAATAGCTATTGCTGCCTTTCTGGTTTTGAAGAAGTGAATGAGCGACATGCCTGTCTCAGATCTTTCACAACTGCCCTACATAGGGCTGGCCGGGGGAATTTCTGTCATTACTCCTCTCACCTTGGGCAGCCGTCGGTATGATTCATGCAGGGGCGGAGTAGAAGGGCACAGGCCTGTGTATGGTGGTGGCTGTTTGTGTCTCTGGAAAAGAGGAAGGAAACGACGACTGATGCCTCCGCACGGTGTGAGGTGCTCGCTCGCCTGCGTCTGCAGCATTTCCAAGAAGCCTTCTGCAGGTGCCGGCTCCCATGGGCACCCCAGCGGCTCCTGGCTGTGCCTCGGAGGACCCAAGCAGACCCAGGGCGGCTCTCGTGCCAAGACCCAGGCGTCTCCCCACCCCCTGGGCTGCCTTCCCAAAAGGCTCTGTTGCTGTTCAGGTACCACAGAAAAGTGAGATTTTCGAAAGAGCAGGCTTTGCTTTGAAAATCAAGATCTCTTGCAAATGCTGACTGCCCTGGAGGTGGTTGAGTGTGTCTGCTAGCCACAGGCAGGGCCACAGTAGCCGAAGGTGGGAAACCAGCCCCAGCATGCGAGGGGAGAGACCCAAGACTGATACTCCTCAACTTGGTAGATGAATTAATTATGTAGAAGCAACTGGAGGGAGACTTTTGTGTCTTATATGCCAAATCTCTGGTAACACATAAGCAATTGCTGAATTTTCTCTTTCTCAGAAAACTCTGTTCTTTTTATACATAAAATTGTAAGTGACTTTCTGGCTATTACCTTGACTAAACACTTGCATTTATCTGCCACCATGACACCAGATCTGCTGCTTAAAAGCCAGTGTCAGCACTATCCTGCTGTGGACAACGCAGTGTTCGACACAGCACGCACCTGAGTAAGGGTTAAAGGTCACAAGATTTCATAAGAGACTGGTTTAGGACTTCTAATAGATCTTGGACATTAAAATATATACATATATTTTAATTATTATGTAGTATGTGGAATTTATGCTGGTATCTGATCTGTCATAGAGTTATTGACCAACTAAACCAGAGCTGCAGGCTTAGACAATGAACATTGCTGTTCAATCCCTCTCCCATCATGCAGAGCTTGGCCAAAGCCAGGTCAGGTCAATGGGGAGCTTTTAAATTTAACCAGGCTCTGGACCAGGCCTGCGTAAGCCTGCACAAGTAACTTTTAGATGCACAACTCCAAACTGACTGCTGGTGCAACCGACCTGAACCAGGGATTATGTTCAGGATCAGCCTGACCCAAATGGATTAGAATCATAGAATCACAGAATCATTAAGGTTGGAAAAGACCTCTAAGGTCATCAAGTCCAACCGTCAACTCAACACCACCATGCCCACTAAACCATGTCCCTAAGCGCCTCATCTACACGTCTTTTAAATACTTCCAGGGATGGTGACTCAACCACTGAGTCACTGGTGATTCACCTTGCCTGAGCCTGCTCTCCACGGCTGGCTGTTGAATGGCTCTGTGCATGAAATGGGGAGATGGCCCTGACCTTTTTGTAAAGTACTTTCGGATCGGTCACGAAAGATCTTGGTGCTGGTGGGTACTTCTGAGTTTGGCAGGTCCTAGCTCCCCTTCTGAGAAATATTTCTGCTGATGGGTTTGACCTGCCGAGTTTGCTGTGAATGGATTTGTAACACAACTTTATGGGATTAGGGCTTTCCAGTGTTTCAGTTCACTGCAGGCATAGGGAGTAGGTAAGTGTAAGGGACAGAAAGAGAAGGGACAATATATAACGATGCATTAATTACTTTACTATTTTAACAGATTGTAATCATGACTATCAACATAATGCCCTTTTTAATTGTAGAAAACATGGGTATAGGCTGAGCTAACATCTGATTCATTGGTGACATGTTTAGAAATCAAATTCTCCCTGAGGGAGTTATGCTGAGTGCTGGGAGGGTAAAGAAGAGGGAAGGTCCCTCCATACTTACCCCTACCCGCTCTTTCTGGAGCATGCTCTTGCATTCCCTGTAGTGACTGGACTCTGGGCCGGACTGATCTCGATATGTGCAATAGGGACATTCTTACAGTAAGGACTTAGTGCCCAATCGACAGGTCTCACTGAAATTTCATTACCTTGAAAATGTTCCCATTTCCTTTATGGGTGAACAGGAGGGACTGAACACAAGCCAAGCAAGAATTTAGGTTTAGCACGACCAGGGAGAGTAGCTGTGAGGTGAGCGACTATGGTCTTTTCACCATTAGAATTTCACCCTTCCATGATGAAATACTGGGGAGAAATTACCACTGTTCCCCAAATTCTTCCTTTGCAATGGGAAAGATTTTTTTCTGCAGTGGGAACAGTCAGGGGTACCCATATGGAGTCTCAGGCTCCCGATGCAGAACAAGACATGACATAACTCAAGGAGATTAACTCAAGGAGAGGAGCTTTGGACTCTGTTCCACGTCTTCCACAACTTTCCACCTGGCTGCCAAGAAAACCGATGAGCTGCCTTTGCTCGGAATCATCCTCAAGTTTTTGGCTCTCTAATGTGCAGGGCCATAGCTTTGCTATTTTTCCCTGACTATCCAGAGGCATTTAAAGAAAATGAGGCATCTTTACCCAAGAAATTCCCCTCCTGCTTTCATAGCTGACATATGCTTATGACTTCCACTGCTGAGATGTCACAATTTAACTTTTAATTTACAGATGAAAGAAATCCTATGAGCCTTGCCTAGCAAAAATAAGATTAATTGGAAGTTGCTTTTTCCCCCTGAGAACAGCTAGTTCTGGTGGACTCGATCTTTGCAATAGATGTCAGCCAACGCTGGTGGAGTTAACTCCCTGTGAAACTGCACGGCAGAGACTGGAGGGATATCACTGCATTGCAGAGTAAATACATGAGTGATATGGCTTTAAGCAGAGACTACAAATAGCATATGAAAACAGAGATGGGTTCTGGAAAGATCTAAGGCAGAAGGGGTTGCTTAACTGGGTTCCTGAAAAGAGACTGATTTCTGACTGGGGTCTGGGACAAATCGCTCAGGCGTGCTATTTAACTATCCAGAATTAACAGGGCATTCACTGAGCAGAGGAGCTTAGACGTTTGCAGGGTAGTGCTCTGACGTTGTGCATATGACAGAAGAATCAAAACAGTAGGAAAACTGAAACCTGAGGCAGGGTGGCTTGAAAAAAACCTACCTTTAACTCCACAAAATCAGTTTGCCGAGCTGCGTGTGCTGTGATGGACAAGAGAAGCTACAAGTGTGCCAGGCATGAAGAGTGAGATGCAGAAGCAGCAGCGGACCACATCATGTCACAGGAGTCTGCAAGCGCTGGGAGAAGACACGCAGGGCAGGAAGAGAACACAAAAGCCTGGGAGCTCAGAGGTGCTCTTCACAAGAGCAATGGACAAAGCTGCAGCAGGAGATGGACAGAGTCAGCATGAATGTGAATGGAAATTACATTCATTTCTGTACAGAGCAGAGGTACGTAAGCAACTGCGGTGCTAAAGATAATTATGTAACACTTAAAAAAATCCCTGGGCTGTGGAAAAAAAGCTGTGCCAGGGTCTCTGAGGACTTGCAGGTATATGAAAAGATAGGGAAATAAAAGCTTTGATTGGACCTGGGGCTCCCAAAGCTGCTACTGCTTTGTGAAGGTGACGCTGTGCTTTTCTGGTGGGAAACACGGACAACGGGGACTCTGAAGCGCGGCCCCATGCTGGTGTTACCCTGGAAGGTACATATTACAGAGAAACGAGCCACGCTTTCTCTGAAGCCCAAAGGGAGGGAGGCGATGATTCAGCCATTTTGCTGAAAAGGTCTCTGAGAGGCAGCAGCCTGAGAAAGCTGAGCCACAACTGAAATAAAAGAGAGGAGCCATGTTGATATCCGGGGTGGCAGCAATGGGTCCGCAAGGCCATGTGGGCCTCCCGGGGGCTGTGGCAGGACCATGTCTGACAACAAGGCTGAGTCTAACTCTTACCATTCCCTGGCTTGGCTGGGATGGGAATGAGAGACATAGGAGACTGGCCTTTGAGGGACATCCGTAGCCCACGTGGGCAGCAGCATGCAGACGTGCCTGAGCTAAAACCACTAGTCCCCGAAGTGGGAAGTGTGTGCCTGTGTTGATGTGGCACTAAGGGACAGGTTCACCACAATGCCAGGTCCCACTTTGACCTGGGTTTAACAGGATGCAATGGGCTTCAGGACTGGGCTGCAAGACACTGAGAGTGGTTGGAGCACCAGAATTTGCATGAGAAGCTTGCCAGGACAATACAGCAATCGGGAGCAAGAGGGTGCAAAAAAAAAAGAAAGTAAATTAATGACAAGCAGTGCGTGCACAGCTTTACATGACAGCAAGCAGCTGTGAGGGACTTTGCATCCCTGCAAGCATCTTGTGATGTGGTGCTCCCAGTGGGATGTGAGTGAAGGAGCCACAGCTGGAGCAGGCGGTGACCATGATGAACTGAGTTCTGCTCTTCCTTGATCTCACAAATACTGCGCAGGACACAGAGGGCAAACAAGACAAAATCAGAGTTAAGCAGGGTCAGACTCAAGTCTGCAAAAATAGGTTTTCTGTCAGTACTTCTTATGGACATTCACTGGCCATATAGAAGTAATTGAAGGGATTTGGTAATGGCTTCAAAACATCAGCTAGGTAGGTAGGACTGCCACTTATGGAAGGTGGTGCAGGGACTCCATTTTTCTCCGTGGTCTGAGGATCAGGGATTGAGCCCGGGGCCAAGGCCAGGTCCAGACCTGTTTGAACTCATCAAAGAGGCAGGAGATGTGGGAAGTACAGTTGTCATGTGCTTCATCAGACTAACTGGAGGTGTAAAGCACCCATGGTATTTGACAATGCAGTCATATTTCTGCTTCCCTATGAGGAATTGAGCTTGGCCAAGGGAGCCAGCCTGTAGGAGCATGCTTCCCGTTGACCATGCCAAATGCTTGGGAGCAAAACTCCCCTGTGAATTCCTCTGCATCCATCTTCTGAAGGTTTATTGGGCCAAGACCTGCAGGAATGGAAATATCACCTCCTGATGTGGTGACCGCATTCTCAGGTTTGAACCCATTGGCAACACAGTGAAGGAATTAGTGGCTGCCAGCTGCCAGATATCAAAAGAGCAATGTGTCTTTATCGTTGCTTCCTATCTGGCCAGTTTAGCACAGCAGATTCCCATCTTTTTCAGTCCAGAGGCCTCCACTGTTGATCTTCCCACATGTGCAGTACAACCCTTGCAAAACCATTTTCTTTTCATAGGCTGAGTGCATACATGCAACAGGTCATTGAGAAGCAGGTCTGCATCTTGTGCCTCCTCCCAGCGTGGTCCCAGGTCAATAAGAAAGCTCCCTCTTGATGTAGCAAATGTTGATCAAGCTGCAAAACCACTTGAATGACTGTGACAGAGATGCTGCTTGGACATAGCAAGGCAAATCCCCTAAGACAAATATAAACCCAAACATTTCTACAGTGCAAAGGGGGTTGGGGTCACAGAATGAAAAATGTTGGCAAGCCAAAGGATGGAGATGATGCAGTCTGCAAGAGCTGGCACCAGCTGGATTTTGTGATCACTGTTCCATGCTCTTTGTGGGTAAGTGCGAACGCTGACAGGGCTGCAGTGAAAATTCAGTCATGTACCTGTGCTTCAGTTAGCTCAAGTCTGAGTCAATCACTGAATGATCCAACAACGCACAGATTTAGCATTAATGGTCACAAAATTAAGCCCATGGTAAATGGCACAAACAGGAATCATCTTTTTTCTTTCTTTCTCTGAAGTGTTCAGAGTCCATTTGTTTAGCAAACTATTTTTACAGGACCACAAACCTGCCCTGAGTTTCAAATTCACAGAGAGCTTGCACTTATTGCAAGGAATAATTTACAGTTTTGAGGTGTATATGGTGTAGTTAAGGGGAACTTAGTTCAAACGTGTAAAATATAGCTTACTGGGATGGTCTGCACACCTGCAGATGGGAACAGCTGAAGAGCAGTTTAGGTTCAGAGCTGTGCTAGACCACTCGATCAAAAAGTAGTGAAAAGCCATAACAGCAGCAGTGGTGGAGGCTCTAACAATGAGAGGAACGTAAGGATGTGGTTTGCTCTCAAGAAGGTCTTGAAAGAAGGTAGGAGGGGGAAGGAGGAGAGAGAGGTGGGCTGCTGTAAGCAGAACGGTAGGAGCTAAAACGTAGTGAAAGGAAATAGCTGAGGCTGTAAAAAGTGAAAAAGGTTACTGAGAACTGAAGAAATCGGAGAAGAGACAATGTGGTTGAAGGGAGCTTTTCCTCAGCTCTGCACTCCTGTTTTCAAAAGCTGTTCTCTTGGTGTGGTTTGCAGCACAAGAGGGTATTTGGACAATTTACTCTGATTCTTCTGCCGGCAGAAGAGCAACAAACGTGACATCCCAAACTAGGAATTCATTGATCGAAGAGCAACATGAGGAATGACCTGCATTTGCTGGTCAAATCGAAGGGCTCTCCTGCGAGGCCAGCCTCTGCCATGCAGGAAAGCGTGGAAGGGTGGCTAGGGCCACCCCCAACCCAGTGGTCTCAAGCAGAGTTAGAGGCAAAGCCTAATACACTTCCTTAGAAAAGCAAATTTGCTTTGTACGTGTGCTGCAGCAGGCTGTGACACTCTTATGTGGTCCCACACTCGTCTCTCCAGCGCCTGCTCCTCTCCCAAACCTTGCCTGGGGCTCAGGGCATGTGTCCCTGAGCAGGGGACTGTGGCATAGGGGGCAGGAAGGCTGTCCCTCGGCCAGCGCAGCTCTGCCCAGGGCCAGGAGCTTGGTCCTGCACCCACGGGAAGAAGTCTGAGCTCAGGAGCGAGTGGGGTGGCTATTTTGGAGTTGCTGGGGCCAGGGGGACCATGGAAAGAGGACAGAGCATCTGTGAATGCCCTGGGGTGCAGGGAGGCACCAGATGTGTGACACCCAGTGACACCAAGTGGTAGCAGCCAGGGTGCAATAGTGTTTGTGGCTCTGAAACCTAGGGCTGATACTTTACTCACTGCTCAGTGCCTGCATACTTACTACAAACATCATGAAACTTGTAGGGAAACCCAAAGCTTGGTGACCTTGATTTGCTAAAGAAAAGGTTTCCAAGATACGGCGTCACCCTAAACAACTTTTGTATCTGACTTGGGAGCTTTTCACTCTGCTGGGACTCAAGCTGTGGCACTGATCCTGCCCGGGTTTGCTGCAGATCGCCGGGGAGCAGCCTGCCAAGCACTCTCATTTGCCGGTTGAGTGATCAGGGTAAAAAAATCACCTTGTGCCTAAGATGAAGTGACACAGAAAGCCTTCAGAGCATGTGCTGTGGGACCCGTGCTCTGCTGTGAAGTCCTGCAGATGCTTGAGAGACCAGGTGGCTTGTGATGATGCATGGTCCTCTTGGGATATGAGCTCTACATACTGGTGGGTTTTGTCAGGGTTTGCTTTTGGAACAACATAACTACTCTAAGCGTAGCTTAGAGCAGAGCTGCTGGCCCAACAGCTGGTATTTCAAAGTGTTTCAGATCCACGTGCCCATCTGCACGGCACTTCAGAAGAATTGTCAGGAAAGGAGCATTCACAGAATTGAACAGAGACGAAAGATTAGTAATCAGCAGCTGCAGGTAACGCGGTCGTGGGCTGTATTCTTCTCTCCTCGCCTTGCAAGAGCTTGCTCACAGGCTCCATCGGTGCCAGCCATTTGTAGATGTGCAACGGTGTGCGCAGGGGTCTACTTCTGCCCCCTGCCCGCTCTCAGAAAAAACAAGCCCAGAAGTGTAGCAGAGATAAATAGATACTTCTGACATACAATTCATTTGGTCTATTCCAGACATTGGTAAGCTGAACCGTGCCCCAGAAAAGCATGTTTCTCTCTCTCAGCTGTAAAAGGAGTCTAGACAACTCACTCTGCCATAGGTGTCTGTGCTGTGACATCGGAAGATGCGGAGATTCATTCCACCCTTGTCTACAAACACTGCACAGACCACAGTTAGCACAGCTTCTGGGACCCTTCTGTGCCCTTTCTGATACTGGTCTGGTGAGTCCTGCCGCAGCTATCAGCACTGCGGTGTCCGTATGTCGCAGCAGAATGGGTGAAGCTGTCTTTCCCAGGGATGTGTGTCTCAAAGGTGGATGAGTTCAGCTCAGACCACAGCATTTTCACTTAAGTTGTTTCCATATTTCCATGACATTTTTAAGAACTATCTCTGAGGTTTTTGCTCCTCCATTGAATTTAATTGAAATTTGCCAACGCGTTAACAAGTTAGAGGAGAGAAGAGAGACAAGCAGACAACAATCACGTAATCCTTGTTTTCTTAGGAATTCAGGCAACTAGAGTGATCACCTTATTTCCGTGGTTAGTCTGATCCCTAGGGAAAAATCTTTCCAAACAAACAGTGTATTCAGCTACATAATGCACGTGATTGAGATGCTGCTGTTGAAACTGTGGGCAGAGATATAACAAAACAGATTTCTACTTGCATTTAAACCTTATTTTATATTACAATGCCATTGAGCAGGATGGAGGCACTTGTCACAGCTATTGTTTGTCTTTCTGAAGTTAATTGCACTTTAAAGGTGTTTTTTCCCCACCTGTCACACCAGAGGCAGAACTAGAAACTGCCAGGAACGACTTTGTGGAACAAAGCGGCACAAAGGTACCATCATCTATATTTGATGTAGAATCAAATAAAAATCAGAGGAGTTAGAGACAAAGGTAAGCTTACGGGCCTAAATGTTTAAAGTTCAACTTCTGCATCAAGATCAAGACAGGCTTATTCTACCCTGTAGATTTGAGGCATTTAATCTCACGGCAGCCACTTCAGAGGCTTCCCGTTGGACACGGTATAAAGTCAGCTGTGATGAGCTGATGTCAAGACTTAGGATTTATTGAGACAGGGATGGACACCGATGGGGTGCGAGGGATGTGCAGCGTGAAGGCACGGCCTGATGCTAATGTGACGGGTAGAGCCCTCCCTTTTTAGCCATCCTCACTTATAAAATGGTCCCCGTCAACTTTGCAGCTGGAATTAAATCCAGAGGGGAATCCAGAGTTCATTTGACACTGGATTAACAGTGAAACTTGTCTGTTCCTGGATTTTTAGCCATGAGGTTTTCTGCCAAAGCAGATGTGTGTTAAATCTAACAATTTAAATGAAGTATTGTTCATCAATTATACATTAAGGTTAAGACCTTAAAATCTTTCACTGCATGGTGGAGAGTGTTTGGGTGATCACCCAGCATGAACGTGGCCCTCTGCTGAATGGAATGGAAATTATTAAACTCGGCGCAGGTTTATCGAGCTGCAGCATGGAAAGAGAGAGGCTCTGACTCATCTACTCTGCAAACAACCGCATGAGACTGCAGTTTCACTTTTTGATGTGGTCTTGTTACAGAAGTGTATGCCAGCTGAATTATCATGATGAAATACTATTCCTTCCACCTGGCTAAGCACTTGGTAATTTTACTTGAGGTTCTGGGGGAGGAGAGCTGAAGCTGCTTCAGTGGGCGTCATACCAACAGTGCAAGCAATAATTCAGCCCTTAGTGCCTTCAGGGAGGAGCTGAGCTCTCCCACGCACTCTCTTTATCCCCTTCATGGAAGAGAAAAGGGAGGTGCATGCAGAAAGGACTAGGTCTTGTCCTCTGAGGTCCACACACGTAAGAAACCATTCAAGGAGACTGCAGTGAAATAAGGAGGTCTCTGCTGCTCTCTGCATGCAAAACAATGTTTGTTATTTAAAACGTTTGGTGAGATTAGGGCACAATCCTGTGTTTTATCAGAATGATGTAATGAGAGAAGAGAGAGAAGCTCTCAGATGCATAGGCCCTTCTTTGGTATCAGACAGACCTCCCTCTCCCTTTCTGCGTGCATCTGTAGATCACTGCGCTGCGCTGCCACTATGATTCGGGAATGCTTTTAATTATAAAGTATGTCCAGTATGCAGTTACAAATTATATTAATTTTGGCATCTTCATTAGCTATACCAAGAAGCAACCAATGACAGTCACTGGGCTCTGCTTACTGGACACCTCCCCTGTTCTGTGGTCTCCAGCCCCGTCAGGAGGGGATGCAGCATATAGTCATACAGCAGACAGTATTTTCTCCCTTTAACATTCACTAGCCCTTAGGTTAAACTTCACCTGGTGTATTCCTTGGATGGAGATTTCAGGACAAAAAAAAATATTTCACTGAAAAGTTTGTCATTGGCATTCCCAGTGTTTGTCACCTCCCTTCACAAATAAATGCCACTGGGAAGCTGGTGAGATGCCATTGGGCTCACGGTGACCGATAATTGGCTGTTTCACATAAACTAAAGTGACCGGGAAGTTTTCGCCTCAGACAGCCTGATCAATTGCAAGTGTACAACTCCAAGTCTGAAGATAAGATGAGAGCTCTTGGCTGTGTATTCTCACTCCTCTCCTGACTTTTGAATGCTGGTTCCCACCTATGATGAGGAGAACCACCATCATATAAATAAAACCACTGGATAACTCCGTGAAAGTCTGAGTCCTGCACTAACGAGCATTTGGCTACTGGGTCCTTTGATCTCCCACTTAACGGGAGATAACAGGTCCTGTTCAATGGCAGCCTGACCACGCTCCCATTTGAAAGGAGTTAAGGTCTTCCCTGTCCTATACTGCAGAACACAAATGACACCCCAAAATAGGGACAGATCATTTGATTAAAGGACACATGAAAGCTTTATCTTTGCCAGGGAACTAATTGCCTGTAATGAAGGGATGCACTCCTTGACTGGATTAGGTCAGAAGTAAGGCAAAGCTTACGGTGGAGTAAGCTGCTTGGTTAAAATACCTCTGGGTGAATGCTCCTGCCCTTTGATGAAGCGTGAAGTCATTAACACCTTTTTACCTTGCATTTTGCTGAGTAGGAGTGTGTACGTATGGGTAGTTACCATGGAATAAATGACATGCTGTAAATTCACACTGTCAATTAATTTCTTCATGTGCCCATGCTCTTAGACAGAGGAACACCCTGTTTCTGGATGGTGTGTGAGGAGAGGTGTGAGGAAGATACGCTGTCAAAACAAAGCTGCTTCTGTGCATATGTAGTAGGAAAAGCAAGCGGCTGAGAAACCTTACGGCCACAAACCGTGTGCCTGCAGGCTTCCCCATGGTCCTGCCCTGGAGAACTGGAGAACTGCAAGGGGAAGGGACCACTGGCAGAAATGGGAGCTGGAGTGTTCAAGGTGGCATCTTCAACTCAGGTGCCAACACCCCAATTAAAATTGGTAGGCACCCAAACCCCTTCTTCAGGATTTTGTAGCCACAAAAGGAAAAACAAGAAAAAAGATTATTGCTTGCTTCTGCAGGACCAGGTGGGGAAATTTTGTGGAAGAAGAAAAAAGCTGAACTTGCTTCAGTGCTTATTGTATGGTTAGAGATGCAGACATAGGTATGCCCTAGAATCTTTGGCCCAGGAAGCCTTTCTTTGCTTCCTGCACTCATGTTGGTCTTGGCTGTGCTCTGCCCATGGGAGTGTTACCACATATTCCATCACTGGATTTTTCAGCTTAGTTTTTAATTTTCCTTCAGGAGCCTTCAGAGGTCTTTATTTTTCCTCAGTCTCCCTGGTGGAAAGGAGGCAGGTAGCCACACTTCCATTCAGGTTGGGATGAGCAAATCCAGCGATGGGGATGTGCGCAAGGGGCCAGGGGAGGCTGGGAAGCTGCTCCTGGGCATGGGAGCCGCTGGCAGCACCCACCGCACCGCTGCCCTAGCCCAGCTTTTGCAGCCACTGTCGCAGAAAACCAAGTAAATATGCTTTGCTTTTTTTTTTAAAGTTACTGTCTTTGGGTAACATTAAATACTGAGGTTAGTGCTGGGTGTTAAAATAGTCTCCTGGTTCTGGAGTTTTTTCACAGGGGCTCAGATAAGGTGGGGGAGCCACTTGCGCTCGGCGCCGATTGGTGAGCGAGCTGAAGTAAACTACACGGCTTAACCACAGGGGCCTGTTTTCTTTCTGCGCCGGAAACACCTGCCAAAAAGGCTGTGTTCACTCGGGCTGTGCGAAGAAAAGCCCCAAATGAAACTTCCAGACATATAGCAACAGGTCAGGAGGTGATATTCGGTACATCAGTTTAAATTCAAGGCGGTTCACTGTGTTGTTTCACCAGGTGCATGGCAAAGATAGGGGCGCGGGGCGGCAGGCTTCTGTGAAATGCATTTTTCGCAACGGGCTGTGCGCTGCCAGCTCACTGGGAGGTGCATTTCGCCTACTGGCCGAAAAGAATTTGGAAAAAATAAATTGCCACAGAATTACTGTGTGTCATTAGTACCCCATACCGCAAGGCACTGGCCGTGGAGCTGCTGGCCCCGGCGTGGAAGCATGGCGCTGTGGTCCAACCGGCCCGTGACGTGATGCGGCGAGCAGCTCTTCCCCGAGCACTGGCGGACATGTGCACTGGGTCCACACCCACCCTGTTCCTCCAGCAGTAGAGGTGCTGCAGCCCTGCCCCGACATGGCCTGGACCCTCTGTGCCCCAAAAAGTGTTACCACATCCTCGGCTGAAACAGCGACCTTGCATTTCTGTAATTTGAAGGGATATCTTGGTGGTGCTTCATGGGGAGGAGCAGTTGGCTGCTTTTGTATCCTCTGCAGTCTTTGACACGTGGTTTGCATGACAAAAGCCCAGGGCAGGTCAAAACCCGAGCGCAGGAACATGCAAGCCCTGCACCCGTGCCTAGCAAAGTGCAGCCCGCAGAGGAGAGGCAGCCCGTAATGCCTGATCGGACAAGCAGTTAAACGTTTTTGCCTCCTCCTTCTTTCGGCAGCTACCTACTGTGCACGATTCACTGCCTGTGCCCCGCTCGTCAGCTCTTCTCCAACAAAATGGAGGCTTGCCAAGCTGGGGCACATTTAAATGTCAAGATCTGGGAAAAAGTCATCCTCCCTCTTTTAAACTTTGCTAAAAAGGGCTCAGTAAAAGCACAGGCAGCTTTTGGCAAGCTGCCTAAATCTCGTACATTTCCCATGCATACTGTTTGCCCAATAAGCAGGTCTAAGTTCTAGCACTGGGGACCCTGGTGTGGACAATACCTGTGGCCCATGAAAGCCATCCCTTGAGTCTTGCAAGCCCAGCTGGGTCTGACAGGTCCTAACCCACCAAATGTTGTCTCCTACCCACACCTCTGGGTAGATGCATGGATACATAGATGAATGAATGCCTGGATGAACGCATGCGTGACTGCACATATGGATGCACAGATGGATATTGGTCTGCAGCGCACCAAGACCACCGGTTCCTTCCTGACCATGAAAGCAGCAGGTGACCTGCGTGGCTGCAGCAGGGTCTGGAGTGCTATGCACTATCACTTGGTCTCATCCCTAGTTCCCTTCGGGTGTCTGAACAGGTGATTGCAGTTAGCAAGTCTTGCAGAAAGTGATGGCTCTGAGGGCTGAGCATGCTTGAGACAGGAGGACGGCATCGGCTTACAAGCTACCATATCCTGAATGGCTCACACTGCCATTTGTTGTGAGCACCACCCAGTGCAGAACAGCTCTCAGGACACAGTGGATGTGTCTCCTAAATGTCTTTTAGCATTTTGGTTTGTAGTAGGTGGGCCTTTGTGAAGCTGCCAAAGTATGTCAAAAGGGTGCAGTCTGGGCACTTGCCGAACGCACTTTGTGAAGTACGTGGTGAGGGCCAGAAACGCTTGTGGAAAAACTAGCCTTTGGCAATCATCTCATGTCCAGGCATGAAAAGACCAGGGATCAGCTGAGGATTAAAACGTAAAGATCCATTGAATAAAGAATATTTTTAATAAAAAAAAAAAAAAAAAAAAAGCCAACAGAAAATGCCCTGACACTAATGTGATCTCAGTGGCAGAAAGATAGCCACGTCCATATATTCAGAGTTGGAGGAGATACTGTAACAGGAACAAGATGCTCGAGTGGGTTGCTGGAGATCTACAGATGACATGCATTGCCTCTGTTCCTCCCATGCTTGTGGAAGTTCACCTTATTGTTAAATTTCCCTCAGACATTACGCACGGGGTATACCTGTCACTAATATCACATGTGATAATTACATTACCACACATTATATGTGCTGGTTTATTCTATTGCCTGACTAACAAGAGTGCATTTTCAGAAAAATCCTCTATGATTTTTGCTGTTTAACCCCCTAAAGGCTTTCATCCCACAGGTTACTAGCAAACAAACTGTACAACATGCCTGTAGCGTGAGGACATGAGAGCTCATGCTGCTGAGCAACGGGGGGTGAGAGGATGGGGTGTGCCATGAACTGACCGGACAGCTAAATGCCACAGTGTGCTGTAGTGAAAGCCAAGCTGAGATGCAAGACTTGGTTCCAAATTGACCTAGTCTTAAAGTAAATCTGAGTTTCTGAAGGAATGAGCGGAATGTACCAGGAAGTAGAGAGCTGAGAAAATCTAAACGAGTATCTTGTACTGGATATTGGGGTCCAACCTACATAACGCTGTTGGAACTTGTGGCTAAAGAGTATTAGGTATCTTTATAAATACTCAATCCAAAATCCATGTGTGAAATAACACAAAAGGCTTTAATAATTTTAAGGTCTGAGCTCTCCAATCCATACTTGTATGATATTGTGTCTAAGGCTTGATCTCCATGAGGAGTTTGCGTGCCACCTCCAGTCTTTACATTAGTTTATCTTGTCTTTTTGAGGATCATGTTTACATATGATTTTGCCCCACTCCGCTACAGACTGAGCCTGGAAAGAAGGAACAAGTATCTATCAGTAAAGTATCTATCTGCATCTATCTGGTCACATTGCTAGGGTAAAACAAGGTTAAATTTGTCTGTTTAAGTTAAGTTGTCAATTGATTCCTCTTCATTAGGAAGTGGCTGCATTTCAGTGCTGTTGTGCCCAATGGATTGCAGAATTTTTTTACGCTGTGATGGAAAGCTTCACCCCTGTGATGTGCACAATGCTTAGCAACCCAGCAGGGAAAGTTCCTTGGAAGTTTTAACGATACATCAGTTAAATTGATGTAATTTCCTTTCCCTTGCCTGGCTTTGTTATCCAGTTGTTGCTGCAGTAACTTAGCCTCAGGATAAACAGCAATTAAAACTATGGGTGGTTGCACTGTAGGAAGATAGTGCCCCAGGAAGACTACTTCACAGAGGTGTTTTTAGGACGTAATTTGATGAAAACTTTTTGGCAGAAGAATCAACCTATGCCATTTTCGTACTTGGCCACAGCTGGGTCGGTAGCTTTTTGTAGATCTACATGATAAAGTTAATCTGGTGATTTTTAATGTATGTTTGTTTCTGTATTTGCTTCAGGTTTAGCCAAGCAAAGCGTACTAGCCGAGAGAGATAGCACAGGGAGGGAATCAACAGCGGTGGATGAGAAAGGGCTTATGGTAAACTGGTATTGCTGCTGAGAAAACACTTGTGAACCTCTAGGTGCAGCACAGCCTTAAGCATTTGTTGAGGAGCTCTTTTCCCTGTTGGGAGAAAAGTAACCATTGCCATGTAGAACTGCTTACAGAGCTGATGAGGAACCATTGTGGGACAGCTACTCTGCACAGTGGCATTCAGATGATTTTTGTGAGTTCCTCCTCCACGCCGTTCTTCCCCGCTTGCTTGGCATCATGGAGATCATCGCTGGGGACACCCAGAGAGGCTTGCCTGACTTTGCGTTGGCTATAGTGAGCTCTATATCCTTTCTTGGCCCATCTCTTAGGTGAACTGTAATTACATCAATAGGGAGAGACAGCACATTTCTATCTTTTTGATTTTTAGTGTGAAGCCATCACTGTTACTACCATGAATACCCTGGTTTCTATCTGAGACAGGCCAGCATCCCCTTCCCTCTCAGAAATTTAAAGAACAGTAGAATGAGAGCATTTACCATCATTGTAGCTGAAAGCACAATGATGTGCTTTCAAGGCTTCTCACAGCCTTGAAAAGATTATTAATTCACACTTGGATTTTAACGGAGACCTGCTGGGTAGGGATGGAATGAACTTTCAACTGCACACCTGAGGACAGCCTCAAGGTTGCTGTTCCCCATGCTACCTTGGTTACTGCAGCCTGCTACGCTTCTCTGATGTAATTAGCACTTTTCTGGTAGCACAAGAGACAGTAAAACAGGTCCTCCAGCCACTTTTCTCCAACCTGCCATTGCTACATGCCAACACCCGAGTTTCAGGATGAAAGAGCAGTCCAGCACTCCATGTGTGAACACACAGCATAAGGCTGAGCAGTCATGCCCACAAACGCTTGGGCCAGCGCAGTCAGTTCCATCCCCACCATCATGCACAAAGCAGAATCCTTCTCCTCTTTCCCTAACAAAACCTTTTTCCCTCTTGAGTAAAGCATTTAGCAGTGACCTAAGAGACCCCCTGCGTTCTCACAAAAACCCAAAGTCTTCATGAAGCAAGCCTTTTCCCTGCCTTCCCTCAGTAACCAAGGCTGGTGAGCCAAACTCTACCTTCTCCCTCTCTCTCTCTCTCTCATCACCCAGCCTAAGACCTCTGCTTCCTCTGGCACATTTTGCATGTGGGTATTCTAAGTAAACCGATTACCATGCAGTCACAGAGAGAGTTCTAGACACTCTGACATACCACTTCACATTCATGAATACGAGCAAGATGACTGGGACTCAGCATCAGCATCACAGTGTGCTAATTCTGCAACAGCTTGTAGTAAAGCTGTAGAAGGGGAGCTACCAAATGCATGCCAGGGAATTAACAGATTGTTGTCTACTATCATAGCCCTCTTTGCAGCATGCTCTGCATGGAGAGCAGAGCAAGAACTTTCTGTAACTAAAGATCCTCTAGAAACTAGATTGGGTATTGCAAAGTGCAGTATGATGCTGCCTGTTTTCTATATACCTAGTTGTCACCTCAGTAGCTCCTGCACACGCTGATGTGATGCACTACAGGGGATGCCGTTACTTCAAACACCCTTGCTATGAAGGGTGACACTCAACCTTCTCATGATCTTGCTTCTCAGATACTAGTTAGTTAATCTGCATTGAGTCTTTTTAAGAAGCGCTCCTATTACAGAATGAGGGTTATTTGTGTTAGCTATCTCTTAACTTACGTTCTCTGCTACAAAGGATTCTTTGAACTGAGCAGTGTCATCTTTGATGTGTTAGCCACATTTCAATTAACAGCTACTTTTGGTCAGTATCCATGTTTGATACATCCTTTGAAGAGGAATCGGCGAAGGATCCTAAGGATCATCAAGGGGAAGGCTTCTATAGGTAAGGAGACTGAGACTGCAGCAGTAACAGCCGAGGTTGGATGCAGCTGCTATGGAACTGCAACTTGGGACAACAGGGTCAACTTCCCTGCTGGTGTCACATTCAGTTAGCAGCTAAATTCCACCCTCCCACTCACAGCTTCCAATCACCAACTATCAGCTAGCTTTACTTCTCCTTCCATTAGACAGTAAAAAGGATGCATGCTTGTATCAAATTATCTTGTCACCACTCTGATGAATAGCCTTTGACCAGGGCATAACAGAAAGACTAGAGAAGTTCTTGAAAGAAAATGAAGTTTAATGTAAGATTACACAAGGTCAAAATACAATTAGAACAAACATGCTGAATAGCATGCAAACTGACCCACAAGTCACAGCAGCTTTAAAACCATGACACTCCATTCTCAAAACCAACCCAGGTGGGGGAAAAAAATCACCTTGTACTAATTACTCTCCTTCTCTGTAACTTTACAGAGCATTGAAACTTTAGTCTGTATAAAGTATAAGATTTCTGCATTGCAGAAGACACCCCTTACTATGGAAGCCCAACAGATAGATGGAACTATGTCTTCTTCAGGATCTTCACCACCACCTTGCTATTCTGTTAATAGCTTCATCAGAATACCCATGAGATACTGCTGTTGCAACAGTCCCCAGCCAGAAGGGGTGCACACCATACTGGTTTGGAAGAAGTCCAGCAAGCCCAAGAGCACAGCGGAAGACAGTTAGGAACTCTCTCTTTGTCACAGCCATACTGTCCGAGTGCACAAAGAAAGGGCCCTCTCCTTGTGGCCGTGCTGCCACATAGATATGGAGAGCTTCAACAGGACATACCCACATCTCTTTAGATAATCTCAGCTGGATCAAAAATCTCTCCTGGCCCATATGAGATGTATGCAAACAAAGGTTTGCACCCCCTTCAGTCAGCTGGAGGTCACTCAAGTACAGTAGCTCTGGCTGTGCTGCGTTTTGGTGATTTGCCACCATCTCTTCTATATGGAGTGCCCCAAAAAAAGCTACAGTAAACAAGGCACGGAACAATACACACTCATAAGGAAAGTTACACACAGATTCCAGAGTCCCCAGGAGAGACCTTAACACTTCAATAGTTACAGGAGAGTATTTAGCATTTGAAGGGCCAGTCCTACATTTCAACCTTGATATCATGTGACAGGTAACAGGATCTTGAAGAGGATCAGGATGATCTACCATTCTGGAGATGAACGACAGTCCTTCCATATACATTATTATTTTTGTGGGAGGCAGATCCTGGGACTCCATGACGACCAAGAACTCTCTCACTTGATCCACTGGAATCGGCCAGACTGCAGGCAGAGCCATGCCTTCTCTAAAGGCAAGGAAATTCTTCAGGCCCTCATGGTAGACCTGCCATAAGTGGCTATCTCCTGAGTCTTCCAGTAAGAGGAGAGCCTTCAGGGGCCAAGGACCCAAGGGATGCTTCTCAGGAACCTGGCTGAGTTCATCTGCTGAAAGAAATCCACATTAGCAATGGCACACAAGGTAGTCTCACAGACAGTAAGCAGACAGAAGTTTCCTCCCTTTCAACATGCTTTAGCTTTTGCTTGAACTTCTCTGAAAAAAGCCTGTCCCTTGCATTCTTACGACTTTTACCTGCACAGCTTCCAACAGCCAGAGCACAGGAAAAGAATAAAATTCTCAAAAACATAAAAACTCCAGTGATTTTTCTCTTTAAAGCAACACCTCAAGCCTGGTGACAGGCCCAGCACACTACAGAAAGGTTTCTGCAACCCCAGACCTCCATCAAGGGGCACAAGGGGTTGAGAGTAACAACACTACACAGTATTAATAGATTCAGCAGTGCACACAGGTCCCAAAAGTCTTCCAGCACAGAGGTCAGACCCCATGGAAGAACTTGCTGCCGACCACAGCCGACCCCCCCCAGGGCCACACTCACCAGCTCCTCTCCTGCTGCCAGCCTCCACTCCACCGGGACCCCACGATCCGGTGGGGCCACCCAGACCACGCAGAAGCCACCCCATACCCGGCTCCCGCCGCATTAACGCCAGCAGCGCCTAGAAGGGTGAAGGGGCGGCAGACAGCTCGAGCCCACTGCTCTGCATCGCCGACAAAACGGAGCCCGCACTGCCCGAAGTGCGAAGCAACAACTCCTCAACAGTGCCGCCGTCCTGCCCTTTTATAGCCCGACCCTTACTTCTAACCAATCGGCGCGTCCCCCGCCCGCCCTCGCCCCTCTCTTACCCAATCGCGGAGCGAGCCGCGTGGCTCTGCGCCCCGCCCCGCCCGCCGGCGGAGCCTCTTGCCTGAGGGACGGAGCCGGGGCGGCGGGGCCGCCTCAGCGAGGTCTCCCCGTCCTGCCTCCTCCGCTGGGGCCGCCCACGGGCCGGGGCGGGAATCGCCCGGCAGATG
>NW_008795334.1:2147695-2148473 GCF_000699145.1 Aptenodytes forsteri | reverse complement strand
GTGACAGAGGGTGTGCCCGCGGGTGCGTCTCCGCTGTGTGACTTGACCGCCTTGGCCCCGGTCGTGTTCTTTCTCCCCCGCCTCAAACCTGTGCCATTTTGTTACTAAAATGAAACAACCTGCAGCAGGCGGAGGTACAAACACGGTGTAGGACTGGATGAGGGCCAGGAGTAACGGTCAAATCTTGAGGGAGAGGAAGCTCCCGGGGACGGTGGTTGCCGCGGTCCCTGCACAGCTTTGTTCAAAGGGAGGCCAGGCCGGGTCTCAAGGGTGCCGGCGAGCAGGGGCAGCCGGTGCCCTGTGCGGCCAGGAGCCCTCGGGGTACCAGGCTACCCTCTCCCCAGAGCAAGTGGGCTCTGTGAAGGCACCCCGAAGGAGATGAGGGCGCACAGGAAAATACCAAGCCAAAAGCTCGAGCTGTCGGCTGTGGAGCCCGCTTGCTTTGTCTTGGGATTCAGCAGGGACAGCTGCCGTGGAAGGGTGGCTATCTCATTAAACCCTGCACAAAACATCTAGGTGCGTTACCTGTTGTTAGCAGCGAAGGCCGACTGATGAGTAATTCCGCCCTGAGCTATTCTCTGTAGGAAGCTTTCTGGAAACCACATCGTAGCGAGCCCAGGAGAACAACCGGTGGGGAACACAAGTACTTCTCTCACCTTTTAACCTTATCAGTAAACCCGTTCATATTTCAGGCTTTGACAGAAGACAGCGTAAGACATGTCTGTAAGTTTCACGCCCTTCGGTTTGCAGGCCAGGCCCGGCCCCTCGCCCTCCTCAC
>NW_008795334.1:2042153-2127793 GCF_000699145.1 Aptenodytes forsteri | reverse complement strand
GCGGCGGAGGCCCAGCGTGTAGGACCGAGGCGGTGGTGCACCCCGGCGGCTCCCGAAAGAGCAGGGAGCGCGGCGCGGCGGTGGCTAAGTGCGGACCGTGCTCGGTGGCTTGCTTGCAAGCATGTGCGGCGGCGGGGGTGGTTTATCCCCCTCCCCCCCCCCGGGGGGGGGTGGGGGGTAAGGGCGGACCGTGATCGGCGGCGAGGGTGCAAGGGCGGGGCGGTTCAGCGCCTGCCCCCCCTGTGGCCGGGGGCTGGCCTCTGGTTCTGTGCGGGGGGCGAGTGGATCGCTGGCGGCCGTGGCTCCCGCCAGGCAGCGTTTCCTTGGTTTTGCTCGAGTTCTTGTGCGAGGCCGGAGCTTTTGGTGGGAGGCCTCGAGGGCGTTCCCTTTCCGGAGCTGGGAAACATGCTGCCTTTTGGCGGGAGTGTGCTGTGTGCCCTTTGCAGTTGTAACTTCTGTAAGCCGTACCAGGAAGGCTTTGGTTTTAAAATTGCCTTTTGCTTGTCTTCTGTGTTACTACTCCACAAACTCGTAAGTTCCCAGAGTGTTATCAGATCTAGTGCCTGAAATGGGCCTGGTATGTTGCTTGTAGTTTCCCATTTGAAAAATAACTTGATTCTTTAACAGTTCTGGGTGTAGCTGTGTGTGAATTCTCTTTAATCAGATGAACTAGCAGAGCATTGTCTAAGGGTGTATTGCACTGAGGAACATTATCTTTATTGCTGCTTAAGTGGCATGCTTGTGCCTGTTTGTCAGCATGTGCTAACATGGATCCTCTCTTGTAGGAAGGGAGTTTAGTTGTCCTCAGAAACGTTCCTTGGGACCTTGGCCTCTGAAGACTTTCTCACTGTTGGAGCACTCAGGGGATAGTAGGCTTTGGCAAGCCTACCTCGAAGGACTGAAGAAATTCCTTGTCTTTAGGAAAAGCATGGGAATGCTTGCAGCCTGGCCAATTCCAGAGGAGCAAGTTAGAGGGTTTTTGGCTGTGGAACCTCTTTATTCATCCTCAAAGACACTGATGTATGTGGTGGCACTGTCTTATTTATCAAAATTGACTGGTAACCCTGATCCTCTGGAAGATCCTATAACCCATTGTATGGTGATAGGGTTGAAATGTCAAGCGGGCGTCCTGAGGGATAAATACTTGCCTATAACAATTGAGGTGTTGCAATCTCTCTTAGGAGCTTTGGAGTCTGTATGCATAACTCATGAATGCTTGCTGTTTCGTGCATTATTTACTGTAGCTTTTTTTGGGGCACTCCGAATAGGAGAGATAGTGGCAAAACACTGTGATGTACTGCAGCCTGAGCTGCTGTACCTGAGTCACCTCCAGCTGATGGAGAGGAGAGTGGTGTTTTGTCTGCATAACTCTCCTGTGGGTCAGGAGAGACATGTCATCAGCCTTGGGTTGTCTGGAGAGCCATGGGTGTGCCCTGTTCTGGCCCTCAGGAGCTATGTGATGGTTTGTTCACAGCTGGAAGGGCCACTCTTTGTGCACTCAGATAATACGACTGTAACAAAGAGGGAGTTCTTGACCATTCTCCAATGGGCGCTGTGGTTGCTGGGGCTGTGCCCAGAGCAGTATGGCATGCATTCCTTCTGGCTGGGGACTGCTGTCACTGCTGCGTGCTGCGGATATCCTGGGGAAGACATCACTTGCCTGGCAAGATGGCCTTGTATGATCCCAGAGAGATCATAGCCATGGAGACCAATGGGAAAATAGAAGCTAATGAATTACCCTCTTTCTGTAGAGTTGGCTTTTAACTGTATACTTTCTAGTCTTTGGCAGTAACTTAGTATTAACTTCTGTAATGAATTTTCTACCTCACAGTGGGGTGATCTCTGAAGTTCACTCACAGTTGCTGCTTGTGCTGTCTGTAGTGTTGAGGGTGGGGGAGTGTCAAACCTGCTGTGTGTGGACCTTCTGTCTGTCTTGACAGAGTAAGTCTGCAGACAGTTTTATCTTGTATAGTGTGAATTAATAAATGTTTCCTTTTTAAAAAAATCTCTGCCTACTAGTAATATTGTTGCTCTTTACCCAGAAGAAATTGTAGTCTTGTCTTTGAGAGCAATGAATGACAAGCAGACTGAAGTTTTGAAAGAAAACTCTTGAGACTTTAAGGTAATCATTGTAAAACAGGAGGTAGTTAAATTGTAATATCTTTTGGCATAGCCGTACACTTTTTAACACTAACATCTGTCACTAAGGTCAAAAGGGAAATATAAGCTACATTATTAGCCTGATAACAGACACCAAAGGATGAGCTTTTTAAAACATTGATATTCATAAGATGTTCAAAGTAATGTCTTGTACTGTTTAAATGGGGGACAGCAGCTTTTCTGTTCAGCAAACTCTACCTCTGAAAATATTTCATTTAATCCTCTAGACCAAATTCCCTCTGAGCATAATTAGCCAAAAATAGCACATGGTTCACTTAACAGTTAATGATTTCCTTAGGATGTGATACTTGCTGTCCTTAATTCAACCTGCTCTTTTTTGCCTGAACTTTAAGTTTTTAAAATTGAGGAGTTTTCAACCATAATCATAAAGCATAATGGCTCGAGTACTTCTAATTTTGTAATTTTAGCATTTGTAGTACTTTGATAGTGTGTGGTGGAATATATTTTTCACCATATGGCTGGACTGGGAAGGTCGTTGGTGAGTCAGACAGTCCCCTGGCTGAGAGCTGTGGTGAGCAAGCCTTTTGATCACCCTTATTACTATCACTGCTCCAAACCTGGACCATGATTATTGCTAAACAGCCTGGTTTTGTATCTTACTCTGCCCTATGCCCTCTTCTAACAAAACTGTGGGTTACAGAAGTGTGGGAGCTAGCTGAAATTTAATGCTGGCTTGATCTCCATGTGGATAATTAGCTATGATTTCTGAGACTTTTGATTAGTAGAAATTAACACTATGTAGGGCAGCACCAATCTGCTACACTCTACTATGAGAGTGGCATCGTGTTCGCTGTGGGAATTAACTACAGTGCAGCAAGACTTCCGTGGTTGTGACCGTATCTGAGATCTTTGTTTCAACTGCAGTTCAGCTAAAAGCTGTCTTTTTCATTGTGTGGCTTTGTTCACTGGAAATGCTTGTTTGTATAGTAATTTCTGTTTCTGTGCATGAAATCTAAGTGTAAATGGAGCTAAGGTGATGCAAATGTAGCATCTGCCCAGGAACTTATCCTGAGGTGCCCACCAGCTGCTGCTGCTGGTTAGGCTGAGCAGACACTTGGAACATACCTGCATAAGGAACTGTTTTGTGCTCTGTGGAAGCTTTGATGGATTTTTGCTGTCCTGTGTACGTGATGTGTCTGCTAGCTGGCTTGTGCTTTACCCAGGCATGTCATCTTCTAGTACTGTCTGTTGCCTTGCTGTGGAAGGTCTATGTATTGGCTAAATGTGTGGCATGGTTTTGGTAGTGGGGGGAGCGGGTACTGCAGGGGTGGCCTCTGTAGGAAGAGGTAAGGGGCTGGCCAGTTCATATTTTTGTTTCCCAGTACCCAAATATTTTAATTGGCAATGAATTAATTTTTGCCAAGTTGAGTCTGTTTTACCTGTGACAGTAATTAAGTGATGTTCCTGTCTTTAGCCCTCTAGATGAGTAGATCAAAGTAGCTGCACCAGTGTTACAGACCTGGGAGGTATCAAAATGAACACAGTACAAAACCAGCTCAGTGGATGTGCCTGACCATTTAACTCCCTGCTAGGACTCTCCCATTTAATTGATTTCAGCAATAAATTGTGCTTCCCAAATGGGGAGACAGGAAAGCCTTGCAAATATTTTTAGAGTATAAATGGATGGTCTAGTAAGACAGGAATGGCTGTATTAACGCTAGCACCTTTAATATATGTGCTGTTTTTAAAGCTTAGAGGTAAGACTGTCTTCTGGGGAGCCTGGTATCTGGCAAATAAATGCCATGATGATTGCTCTACAATACTGGGAAAATGGATGTCTGTCTTATCTGTAGTTTCTATGTCTGTGTGATACATGAAGCAGAAGAGAAAATTACCTTTGTTCTTATTTCTACCTACATTCTGTAGCTGTAGCCAGAGATTTTGGTCTTGTACCCCCCTAAGTGGAAGTAAAATCTAGGAAGTAGCTGAAGAGATGGCAAAGAATTGACTATAATTATCAACGTCACTGAGTTCTGATCCCAGCATTGAGAATAAGAGAAATTTGTTTTTTAAGGAACAGCCATCACAGAGGTAATTAGCTTTTTAAAAAGCCCTGTTTTGATAGGCTGGCATATTTTCAGATAACAGGGTTATAAATGCAGTGCTTGGTCTATAATTACTTGTTGGAGCTATAGGTCTCCTTTCACGTGGCAAATAAAACTGAGACAGTTGGTAAGTAAATGAGACCCATTTTCTCCTGAATGTTAGGAGTTTCACATCTCATCAGCTCAGAATCTGAAAATGGTTATAACAAATTAATATTTGCAAGGTTTTTTCATTTAGCTGTTTTAAAGATCCTGAATAGAAGCAGAGGGGGATATAAGAAGGGTATTTACTTTAAGAAGCAAAATGGGGAATTATTTCAACTCACAATTCTTTCTTACAATGTTAATTAATGATTTCACACATTTTTATCATGTTAAGGGTGAAAGGCTAAGCATACTCACTCCAGAAAGAGCTAAATTACTTTTGTACTACTGATCACTGTCTGCTGTGGGAATTCACTGTATTATGTGGAGATACTGATGAATCTTTATTCATGTGGAAGCTTGAACTCCTACAATTTCTACAATTCATAATTGTAGAATTTAAGTAATTAGACTCTTTTCAACAATAAAGGGAAAGTGATTAGTTGTATTTTTTTATTAAAAAACCCCAACATTTTATTTGTACACCTGGTTGATATGCATTTGATTCTATTCTGATTGTGATGCTTATGTCAAATACATATTTGTTAGAATAGCAGAAATGTTACTCATTAATTACTACAGTACTAATTAATCAAGTATAAAGCATATGTCCTTACACAGCTAAAATTTTCATTGTTGAAATAGTACCTCAGAGTTCATGTTCCTGAAATGGATGAAATTTGCAAGTTATGGCTTCTTTCCTTATCTACTGAAAATGAAGTAGGTAACTAAATCAGGTATTTGTCAGGTTTCACACCAGGATCCATGAGTACTTCTTGCTTGTCGAATGAGAGCATCCCCTGCTAGTCTGACTAAGCAGCATTCAGTGTCATTTGATAGCAAAGACCGAAGTCCAGAAAGCTAAGGATAAATAGGCAAATGCCTTAAACATCTTGGTTTTCTTTTCAGTGGTTATATAGAGAATTATTTGTGCTATAAAAAGTGCTGAGGAGACTTTTTGATACAATCTGCAAATGCAAGCAATTGCATCTCCCACACTTTTGTTTCTTTGCAACCAGCACCTGGATGAGAAGTAGCTAGCAAAAGACGACCTTAAAGATTGAGGGGGTTCCATTGATTTCTTTTTTACTTGAAACATCCCTAAAGTGCCCTTTGAGTACCTAGAAAGGTACTTGTCACCTCGACTTCTTCCTTGTACTTCAAGATACGTATATCCATCAGTTGTGATGTTTACTTGTACATTGAAGAGACTTGATAATTCTACTCCATAGCAAGGAGGACGCTGACATTCTGCAGCAACTCTAATAGCAGCACGTTGGGCACAACATGCCAGCGCTCTGTTTACCCTGCTCTGGCTTTCTGTTGAAAATGTTTCATTTGATATTCTTAAGTCACACCCCCTCAGGAGGTTTGTAATTGCTAATGTTGCAAGCTTGGAAGCTGTATAGGCATTAAAAGTACATTTATGTTAAGATATCTAAAGGAAAAGAAGCGTTTTTCAATTAAGATAGATGAAGAAGGCTCTGTTTTACATGTTGTGGTGCAAGTTTGACTAGAAGCATTAGTATAGTACCGAATGCACCAGTTGCTACTGGCTCATTGAATCATCTCTTCCAATGAGATGTCATAATGTGTTGCCATCTCATTCTGTGAGGCTGGCTGTGTATTCACTGCAACATGTTGCTTAACCATACCAGCATCTTATTTGCTACTTACAGTGCCTTGAAGTACTGGCAGAAGGGAAAGAGTTAAAAACATGTACCACAAATCCCATGCTTTTTACCTTGTGTATAGCTTCCCACCAAGAACAAATCAGTTATCCATCAGAGTCCAGACCTGACCATACCTCAGTCATTAATACCATTGCATTAGGAGCAGCTCTCTGAAATGGCAATGTAATATGCTGCTTTTTCTAGAGCCCAGGAGTAAAGCCAATATGGAATTTGTTGCTAAAATTGTTCCAAGTTCTAGCAGTGTTCTTATACTAGCTCTTTTATACTAGTTTGAGGAACTGGCTTTTGCACTTTTGTATACATTTCCCAAAAGCTATAACCACAGGATGATTGTAGGATAGTCTGTCTTCTCATAGCTCTGCTATAGCTATAAGCTGTGCACTAATCCCTCTTGCCTTTTCCCCAACATCTTGGTTCTGTTTCAGAATAAAACACCCTTCCTTAAGCTAAAGGCAGCTGAGCAATTGGCAAAGATACTTCATAGCCCCCTGCCAATTGTTGGCAGGCAAGCAGCAAATGCTTCCCAAAGCACACAAACCAACCGGGTATATGTGGTTATAGTAGCATTTTAATGTTAGAGCACAATTTTTTTTTTTTGGCGTTAACAGCTTTTATACCTCATATCACCTTCCACAAACTTGAAAAATACCAGTTATTAAGCCTGTAAGATTCATATCAGCGTTGAGGCTAACATTTCTAGATGGCAAATCCTTTGTCTTTATGGGCAAAATAAGTTTTTTCAGCCTAGTTAACAACAGAAAAGGATGTTCCTTGGTGGTGACTCCCTATATTAACACTTGCACTTTTTTCCCTTGGAAGTACTAAGCCTTCATTTCAATGCTTTTGTTGTGGGTTGAAAAGAAGGAACCAATACCTTGGCATTGGACAACTGCTTAGAATTTTGCAGATGAAAACCAACAGTATGAACACAGCCTTCCTTAACTGATCTGCAGCCACTGTGCTCCGAGGTGCTTAAGCAAGGGATGCTGTCTTCAGCTGAGGTGGTGGTGCTTTTTCGTCAAGATCTAAGTGATTCTGTTGTGCCAGAACAAGCATAGCTGCAGAGCTTGAATAAAACTGCAGGTTTACTACCATATTTTGCTCAAGAGGAATTTTTTTTGCTCATTCCATAGCATAATGTAGCTGTGTTCATGCTAGGACATTCTAAAGAATGTCAGTACCCACGTACCATAAGATCTTTCAGTAGCTAAAACCATGACTTATCAAAAATTCTTTTCCCTCAAGGAGATGAGTAGCTGCTGCTTGCCTTATCCTACATGGAGGTTTGTTCAGGCATAAATGCATTGTGATAGAGTTGTGTCCTCCCCCATGTAGTTGCTCTGATATTTTTAAACTGGGCAGCTCTGCAATATTTGTAGGCTTGGAAACTAGTTTATTTGGTTTAGAAAAAAGTTGCTCTTGGAGGGGTTTGCCAAGTTTGGTATTTTGCACTCTGAGTAAAGCAGTATTTTAGTTTTCTTCCTCTAAATTCTGGGAACATGGAGAAATCACCTGGGTAGATTGTGTGTGATTAGATGGAGCAGAAACAATTAGATAATGCCAAATTTTGCAATATAAATGTTTGCTTAGTGTCTTTTTCAGAGAGATTTGTATTACAATGTAAGTAAAATCGTATACGACACTGGTGAAGTAGCATGTATTAATACTGTTTTAGCAGTCATCTTGCAATTGGAGTTCCGTGAATTCCTTGAAAACACAGTGGCAGCTTAGGTTGATACATTATGGTCTGCATTTTTTTTCTTGTTGTCTTCGTCTTTTGGCATCCTGCCTTTTCAGCTAGCTGCACTGTATTAGTGCACAGCATTAGTCTTAGCTCTTTGTAGGGAACTCTTAAACTCTGAGGAACTCAGAACACAGTTTAGATGTACCATATTCTGTGTTGCAAGGTGGATTTGAGCTTATCAGGAAAGCAGATCTTTTCAGGGGATGCTAGACCCTCTATGCAGATACCCTTGTGAACATGATGAGTTTTGGTAGTGTTTTAAAGGGATGTTCCCACCCCCTCTTTGAATTTTGGAGACAATGAAATTTTAGTTTTGAGTTAGTATCTGAACTGTTGCCCTTCAGTCTTGCTTCTTCAGATACTGGTTTAATCTCTTTTTTTTGTGATGTGCATGCAAGCTGAAGGAATTGCTTTCTGGGGAACCTAGAGTTGTGTTCAGCCTGCAGTGGTAGCTGGGGGGCTTCCCTCTACTTCCAAAAATCTGTAGTAGTGTGCTGTCTTCCATGGCTCAAGAGTGATCACAAAGAGGAAGATGCTTGAGTCTGCACCCTTGTAACAGGGTAGAAATATTTCTCTAATCCAGTTTGTTTTGGAGCATCAGGCTGCCTGTCAGCAAACCTGTGATCTGGAACAGTGTCTAGGCCCAGAGGTTGTCTTTGTGTAGAGCACAGATCCTGTGGTCAGCCATTCAAAGGCATGGTACAAAGCTGGAAATGATCCCAATGAGAGAGCTGTATATAAAATAGCTTTCTGATAGCTAAAATTATAAAATAGCTTTGTTCTTAACTCTGCCAGATACTGAATTCTTTTCAAGGACAGACAAAATACCAGTCAGCTTGCAAGTATCCTGGTGAAAAAGGATGAACGTGCTGCATTCTAGATGACATTAAATAATACAAGGCTTCTAGGGGCAAAAGGTTTCTTCACTTCAGGTGCTGGGAGATGGTCAGCAGAGCTGCCTGTATAAGTGAATCCAAACAAAATTTATGTTCAGAAAAACTTACAACTGTAACACGTAAATTAGGATTTCTCGTCTCTGGAAAATGTGGCTAATATTCTACATTATCTCATGACCTGACATTGTGAATGCTTCCTAATGTATTTCCTATCTTCCATGTGTACAACAGGGTGGAAGAAAATATGAATGAGTGCTGGTTTCAGGTGGTAGGGGATTTTTAGAGAGAGGGAAGGAGGGGGCAGTAGGTGGGTGAGGAAAAATGAGGCAGAGAAACACTGCGTCTAAATGAAGTGCTGTATTCTCCTTCTCCAGAGCAGGCACAGTGAGGCTATTCTACTGGCAAGAAGAGCTGTTACCTGTGCTGTTAAGACTTCAGTTAGTCTAAGGAGAGAAGTCTGACTCTGAAGAGTTAGTGTGCTGCTTGACCCCATCACAAGATAATATTCTGTAGCAAATGCTGCGAAGAATGTGAACGCAACAGCTTCTGTGGAGAAAAATTGGCAGGAAGGCAAGTAGAAGCAGACTGTGAGACACTTCTTACAAACTGTGCTTAGAAACCAATCTGTTCTTCTTTATTGTTCTCTGAAGGGATAGATTATAAATGGTACAGACGGCCTTGAGGCCTGTGATAATACAATATCTGTAGCTTTTCCAGTTGGAGGCTTAAACTCTTAATGCTTTTCATGCAAAAAAGAGTAAGAATCCATTAAAAAAATTCTGAAAATGTACATGTCAAAACCTCATCCTCAGGAGCAAATTATTATTTTAGGCAGGAGAGGGAAAGATTTGTTTAATTGAAAGAACAAAATTTTAAATAAATATTTTTACAAGTCCTTCCTGCTTTGCTTATAGTTTGGCTGAGATAAATATTTAAAGTTGGAAGTTTTAACATCAAAGAGATCCCTCCCATGTCATCTCCACTTTAGTCTGTCCTTAAAGTGCATGCAAAGTCAAACTTCCCTTACATCACAGTACACTGAATTCAGTTTTTTTGATGTTGTCTTGATAACAGCATGTGTGTTTTTCTAGAACCATAAAAAGTTACTTGTGTCATGTGAGTGTTGTACAAGCTCAATGCACTAATGAATGGTACACTCTTGTCCCACTGAATGTAAGCATGAACACAGTGTTCTGCTCTGTTACTAGCCCATACACATTCTCACAAAGTGAAATGTTTGAATAAAATATGGGGAAGCAAGGTTGGATATTGTGCCATAGGCCTTAACCGCTCTCTGCATCAGCAGAAGTGGCCTGCGTTCTAAATATGGTTTTGTATCATACAGTTGTTGACAACGATATATATTTGCCTGCCCTGAAACTCTCTCGTGACTAGTTTCATGTATGGTAGGCAGACCCGAGAACTGGATTCAGCCACTAAGCGGTTTTGTTCCTTCTGCTTATCTTTTTTTCTTTAAAAGAACATCTTCTTTCTGCTAGTCTTATATCAAATGTAAGACAAATAATCAGCAAAATTAATTGAAGTCGATTAAAATGCAATGTGATTTTTTTTTTTGTGTGATAAACAAAAATTTTCTTGAATAGCTGGGTAGATCAGTAGGCTGGCTAACAGGGCCATCTGCTGGCAGATGTAATCTAACAAGGTAACTGAATTTTGCTGGGAATGAGTCTAGTTCTGGGAGAGGTTAATGGCTTGATTCTAACTTCAAAACACCTGTGACTCTTCTTAAATTATCTTTGTAAGCTGCTTCATACTTTATATTAATTCCTGACTTTGTAGCAGAACTTCTTACTGTAAAAATAGAGAACTGCTTAACTATAAATTTAAGCTCCATTCAAATGTTAAATGGGATGTTTGATCTGGGAGTAGTATTGCCATAGATTACGCCACAATTTAAAACTATATTCCAAGGAAGCACGGGTTGTAGATTAATCTCTCGGATCAATGAACAACAATTAATGTTAATACTTGCTCTTCACACAAAATGTCTACATTAGGGACACTTTGGTTAAAATTACAGATCAGATTTCTTGTGAACAAATGTAAAGAAGCCACATGGTCTGGCATACCGAGATTGTTAAATTTCTTGTATCTTTAATATTGAAAAGGCTTTTGGATGTATTGTAGTTTTATTTTTACAAGCACTGTATAATCAGTGCAGCATCTCAAACATAACAAGCGTGTTCTTGTATATGTGTGCTCATGTTTGCATTGGCAACTATTGGATATATTTGACTGGAAATATGATAGATCATAACTGAGAGGTTATGATCTATCCCTTTGCAAGTTTATAATTAATAACATGGAATATATGTGTGTATAAGAATAAATTGAGTAAACAACACATGCAGCATGCTTCTTGTTTTTTGTCTTATGAGAACCTGCAGTTTCCCTTCAAGAAGACGTCATCACAGTAAAATTGCAGGGTTCTTTAATATACCTGATCTTGTGCAAATTAAAGTCTATCAGTCTGCACTACTTGGCAGATATGTATTGCTGGTGTAACAGGTCACAAGATTCTCAAGCCTGTGGCAAACCAAGCTTAGTCTTGGTTCCGGCAGTGTTTATAGCAGCACACTTAAAGCAGTACCCCGGTGACTCTTGTAATTACAGTAAGAGAAGCGAAGCAGTAGCTGCTTGCTGACATAATGGCAATGTACTGTAGACTGAAGGTATCCACTGAGAATACACTGATCTGAGTGTATGCAAAAAACCATTCATCTTTTGTCTCTGATTTTTGTTGTCTCTAACAGCATATACCTTCTTCTGACAGAAAGGAGGTTATTACATACTGCCTATGGGCTGCTCTGACCTTTTTGACTTCTAAACTGTTTTCCACTTTTTTCCCCTTTGACAGTTCAGCAAATGAAGTGATGGAGATGTATTTCATTACAGGTGCTTTGACTGAAATTATTTATTGCTTACCTATTAAACCTGGCCATAAATGTTATTGATTTATAGGCCCCATGAAAGCACAAACATTAGCCAGTGAGTGCCAGGAGTGCTACTATATAGAAATTATGCGTATGGAAAGATCAGCTTCCTTCTAGCCAAAAGACTACACAAGAGTAAAGTAACAGTATTTTGTATTTTGTGTGGATCAGAACTATTCTGGACTAATTCTTTTTGGTAGTTCATTCTATCTTTTCACCTTTCTATTTTAGTGACTGTTTCCTGTTACCTGTTCTAAAAGGATGGCAAAATGGACTGCAGTATATCATGAAGGATGGATTGGACTACGGCAAGGAGAAAGTCATCTCCTCTTCTGTGAGAAACTTGTAAGAAAATGTCTGCAGTATTAGGAAACTAGGCAACATGAGTAATATAGACAGAGCTAATGAAGTTCTGACCATCGGGGTAGATGGGAGGCCAGGTGTGGTATTGTTTCATATTTCTCTCCTGTAAGTCTTTTGGCTAAATGCAAGAGCTGTCCAGTAATTGTGTAATTCTTTGTAAAGTCTTGTCAAGTTCACCTGGGGAAAATTGTACTGTATTGAGAAAAGGCATCTTATCTGCAGAGTCCAGTTTTGCTCCTGATTTACTGTGCTGAGTACTGGTCTCAGCAGTGGAAGTTCTTGTTTACACAGCAATACTGGGCTACTGCAAATGTTGACTGTGTTGTGCAGCTTTGGTGTAGCTGCATCTCTTCCATGTGGCATCACTTTGGTAGGTGAAAACATTGTTTTGTCAGCATGGGAGTAGGTAGGCTGTGGGGTTTTTTTGCTGTCTGACATATTGGATGTGTGATGTACAGTGTCACTATACCAATTAAAGTACTGAGGCAGATCACTTTTTTGTGAGGGTCCACAGGTTCCACAGAACTTGTTCTGAGCAAGCTATTGCTGAACATAGGGGCAGTAAAACACGGCCCACCAAAGAAACGTGAAAGGGTTCTTCACAAATTGGTCAAAATCTTACGTTTGTAGTAAAAAATGCAATGGAATACAGTTTTCATACTGATAACCCATCCGTTTGTCTTCTCCTTCAGCATTAGTTTCGGAGCAGGCAGCTCTCAGGTTACGGAGAGAGGGAGGGTTCATCAGAGCCCTAGGCAGTGGCAGGGACAAAGACCATCGATCACTCTAGGACTCTGACAGCTGCTGAGGGAGGACTGAGTTGCTTCTAGCAGCTCATCAGTGCCTCAGCATCTTTGTGTTGCTGTGCAACTTGATTTTGTTGTTGTTGCTTTTAGTTTTGGATGGTGATAAACATTTTTGTGTCCTTGCATGAACAGTTTTATTTAAGGTCCAGAAATGAAGAGAAATAGCCTGTCCTCCTTTTACGTCTCTCTGTGGTTGCTGTTCACAGCAGTGATACTTCAAGGTGAGAATACTGCTTGATAGCTAAATGTTGCATTGAGGTTTATTTTACTCAGATAGGAGCTGGTGTCCTCGTGTCTTACACAGTTGAGCTCCAGAAGTCTTTCGTCTGTTTTGTTTTACTTTGTCTCACTGATGCATAGACAAAATGAATGATCATGTATGTACAGAACTTAAATGCTCTTTGTGAAACTTTGATTTGTTAGGATTTCTTTTTAATCAGAAAGGTTTGCTTTGAACTCTAATTAGTCCAGGAGGTCACTGTGAGTCACCGGAGAGTGATGTACTCCAAAGCACTTGTTTCCTACATAGTGCCAGCTGGCATTTGCACAAGTCTTGTGAGTGTTACTGTCCGTGCCCTTTGCTTGCAGAAATGTGTGAATCTGTCTAAAGGTAATACAGACATTGCCTAGAGAAATTGTGATGCACAAAACAGTGTGGAACAGCAAAAGTGTAATTTAAAATCTAAAGTTTCAGTGGGTTATCCTTTGACTCATTCTGCATAGCAGGAAGCATCTCCAAATACATGGTTTAGGAAAGGTGTTAGTCCAAGGATGTGTTCATATATCATGCAATTGCCAGTTTGTGAAGAAAAGCAGCTCAGTCTTTTTCCAGGTGGTAGTTTAAAAAAAAAAAAGAAAAAAGAAAAGGGGTAAATTCTGAAAGTAGCATGAATCTGTGCTGCGTTTAGGGAGATATCACAAGTCTTTAGCCTGGGAGCAGGTTTGACTTCAGACTTTGCTTCTAATCTTAGCATGGCAGATGTGTGACTGTAAGTCAATAATCTCTGTGCCTATGAAAAAGATCAGTAAAATAAAGGTAATGATATTTACTTTCAAAAAAGGCAGGAATCTCTGGATGCAGAGGGCTTTCTTTTCAGTGGGTGTGAAAAGCTAGAGTTAGCTATTTGTTTACTACAGGTCAATGCTGTCCTTATTTTTTGAAAATATATATATATAAAAATAAGCTCAGTGCTTAATCTGATGTACTGAACAAATCTGTTATCTAGCTGTAGAATCAGCCAAAGGAAAATATGCTCACATGCTGTTTAATGAACTGTTTGAAGACTACTCAAATGCTCTAAGACCGGTGGAAGACACAGATAAAGTACTGAATGTCACCCTTCAGATCACATTGTCTCAAATTAAAGACATGGTGAGTAACAGTACAGTTCTGTTTTTCTGAAGATATGCAGAAATGTACTAGCTGTAAGCCTTTTGCTTGGAGTAGAAAAAGCAACTTGCATTTTGTTGTGACAACTTCACTAATGCTTCCTCACGAGGGTCATGTTCTCCAGTTCTTCGTAGATTCTTATCTGATTGCAACACTAAGATTTCCATTGTAAGTCTGCAAACTTACAGCTGCTGAATTGTTAAGACTTCTTTTGTAGTTAGGTGTTGGTATCGCACCCTCCAGGCAACTTTTGGTGAGTTTTAAATAGAAAGAGCAAATGCTTTTTCTCTGATGCAATTAATGTCTACATAAACTCCCTATTTTAGCCTTCAGTAACTTTTTTATAAATTTGGTTTAGCCAAATATACTTTTAAGGCAAAAGAAAATGTGTCTGGAAGGAGAACAGAAAAATCACTTTTGTGACCTCTGAATTACAACTTCAAGGCCTCACCAAGCTTTCAGAGAAATTGTTAGACTGAATCTGTCAGCTGTTCGGTATTTTGAAGCTCGCAAAAGGAAATTCTTAAGATACTGGGAGCCTTAGACAACTCTGATTAAAGCTAAGGAAGGGTGCAGGGGGAAGGAGGATTGGACAAGAGAAAGTCCAAATAAATAAGCTCCCTGTACAGTGTATGGGCATATGTACCTGTCTGAGAAGTACTCTTGTGGCCTGTCAGCATTCTGACCTGTTTTGGGCGCTACTTTAGAGCTATACAACAAATGCTGTCTGCATCCAAGATGTGCTTTTGTTACCTTCAGCTAGAAATATTTCTACATTTTTATGCAGGATGAAAGGAACCAAATTTTGTCAGCTTACTTATGGATTCGACAAAGCTGGTATGATGCATACCTCAAATGGGACAAGGATAAATATGATGGGTTGGATTCTATCAGGATTCCAAGCAACTTGGTTTGGAGACCAGATATTGTCCTATATAACAAGTGAGTATGGCTGGACAAAATCAGCTTGAGTATTTGCCTGAGGGAGGGGGTTGAAGGAGGAATTGACCCACAGAGTCTGAACTTTCATCACTTCACCTTATCTTAGCAAGGGGTATGTTTGTTGTCTTAACATTTGTTGTTGATTGTCTAAATATTTTGCAATAAAGCCATAGACAGGATTTGGCAATTGATTATGCTATGCAGCAAAGATGTTCTGAATTTCTCTGCACTGGGAATTGAATACCCTGGCAGTCTGAAGTGCTTTCTGCTGAAGAGCTCTGGAAGATTGTGTGTCCACAAAAAGGTGGTACATGAAGGCTGCACTCCTTGTCTGCTCTCCCAGGCCAGTAGTGACCAGCAGATTATTTTCATCTTTGAATGGATTCTTATCCTACTGTATGCTGTTGGAGGTCAAGTTTGAAGAAGCTATGGCCAAAAAATACAACATAATTTAGCAGTACTGATGTTCGGCATTAATGGGCACTGGTACCTGTAAATAATAGTTAATAGTAAGTTCCTAATAAAATCCAGTATAAACATAAATATGATTTCAGAAGCATGCTTTTAACGGTGTGAAGCAAGGGTCTTCCCCCTGTCCCCCCTTCCCTGGCCCACACTCTAGGTTGTTGCCTGTCAATCCTGACTGTCACTTTTCTGTCTTTTAGGGCTGATGATGACTTTTCAGAACCAGTGAATACTAATGTTGTGTTGAGATATGATGGAAAAATCACTTGGGATGCACCCGCTATCACAAAGAGCTCATGTGTAGTGGATGTATCTTATTTTCCTTTTGACAGCCAGCAGTGCAACCTTACATTTGGGTCCTGGACCTATAATGGTAATCAGGTAGACATCATCAATTCTCTTGATAGTGGTGACCTCTCTGACTTCGTAGAAGATGTGGAATGGGAGATTCATGGTATGCCAGCGGTTAAGAACGTCATCACTTATGGCTGCTGCTCTGAGCCTTATCCAGATGTGACCTTCACACTGATTTTGAAAAGGAAGTCTTCTTTCTACATATTTAATCTGTTGCTTCCTTGCATTTTGATCTCTTTCCTGGCCCCACTGGGATTCTATCTCCCTGCAGACTCTGGGGAAAAAGTGTCTCTGGGCGTTACGGTTCTTCTTGCTCTGACTGTGTTCCAGCTGATGGTTGCAGAGATCATGCCTCCCTCTGAAAACATACCTTTAATAGGTAAGCTTTACACATTTTGTCTTTAAACATGGCTTATTAATAGCAGGGCTGTATGTCGGGGAGACCATATGTAGTTTGTGGCTTCTGGGAAGATAAAGGTTCTGTATTTTTAAAACATAGTGAAATACTTAAAATGTGCGTGGCATTTGTACAGGTATGCTGAAGCTCTTTAAGGTTATTTTGTATCTATTAAATTATGTATTAGCTAGCTATTTCTATTTATTAAATATAGTAGAAATTTATTACAATACTTGATAAAATAATTCTAAAGCTAGTAATGAAAACAATTCTAGAACTAGAGTACTAAGTGTAAGCAAGAGCAGTACACGCAAGGTTGGACTGTTTCAAGATATGTTTCTGTCAGATCCAGGTGGTTGGGTGGCCTGGCTGGGACACTCAGGCTTGACTTAATATCTGACAGTTGTTACATTGAATTGTAATGCCTGGCAATCCATTACGCTGAATTTTAATTTACATCTGAGTTCAGAAGAGCTGATGTGTAGTGAAAGGGTTGTGTGCATCACTGTCCCGTCTGCCTTCTGCCAAGATCCTCCTCCGGCCCCTGGCTCATCTGCCCCCTGGGGCAGGAGGCTGCCTGTCTGCCCTGGTGGGATTTCTGGAGGACTGGGAAAACAGCTGCCTCCTCCACACTGGCTTCCAGTTTCATTAAGATAATTCAGATCTTGTTATTTTTATTCTCATTGTTACTGTTTGTATGAAAAACTGCATGGCTTAACTGAGACAAAACACTGGTCAATGAATAGGAAAGTTGAATGCATTTCCCACACCAGCAGCAACTATTCCTGCCTAGAATATGGGCTTGCTGTACTGGAGTACCTTCCCTACCCTCCTATCATGCTGTCTAAATTAAGGAGCCAGGACCTAACCTCATCTGCTTTCTCTATTCCCTCGCTCTCCCTCACCATCCTTTCCAACCCCCTTGAAAACTGGGTTCATACCCTGCTTGTCTGTGGCGCATCCTCTGTCATCGATGCCAGCCCTTGCTTTTCCTGCAGAGGCTGCACAGCAGCAGAGCAGGGCTGGGAGCTGCCTCTTTGCATAGGCACAAGCCACAGTAGGTTGGCTGGTCAGCTGTATACTGCAGTTGTGAAAGGCAGTGGCTGAGGGGTACAGCTTGCATTCACTGTATTTGTTATCTGTTCCTGGCCAGAATGAGCTTTGTCCATGCTAAAATTTGCACAATCTGAAGAAAATCCAGACAACAGATCTCAACAGGCAACGGAGCCACCCTTCAGCTCTGTGCCTGGCCTCTTAGCTGTCAGCACACTAGCTGTGGACACCAGCAAGGTCTGGGTATTCACTGGCCTGTGTGAATGCAAAGGCATCTATCTGCCGGTGTGGGGTGTGTCAATAGCTCCAACAAAGCATTATCACCACTTTTGTTAATACATCAGGAAGTGGGATTTCTAATGTGTCACATGAAGCCATCAACATTGGGATTTTACAGACACCAGGAAAGGAGCAAGGCTCCTGGTAAACATTTTTAAGATGTTTTTTGAATGGGTGTTTTTCGAGAAGTCAGAGGCTTTAGATTGCAAATATTTACCATGTTAATACAATAGTCACTTACTCATCTGATAAAGGCATGCCAGTAACGAGTATGAGGTTTTACTTTAATGGCTTTAATCTTTGTTTTTTAAATGTTAAATTAAGTGTGATTTAAGTACAGAGAATCAGGGTGATTAAAAACTGGTTTCACTTGTACTTATGGTTAGCACTATGTTGTCACATTGTTATTTCTGCACTGAATTTTTTTATTAGAGTAGCATCTTTAATATGATTTTATTTTGTGTTCCAGGAAAATATTACATAGCAACTATGACCATGATCACAGCTTCCACTGCATTGACAATCATTATAATGAATCTCCATCACTGTGGCTCAGAAGCAAAGCCTGTTCCACAATGGGCCAGGGTGGTTATTTTGGACTACATGTCAAAAATCTTTTTTGTTTATGATGTGGGTGAAAATTGCACAAGTCCAAAAAGAGAGAAGGAAGAAGAATGTAAGTTAGAGGGGGATGATGAGTGTCAGAGGAGGCACAAGGAGGTAAGGAATCACCTTTCCAGTAGGAATGATGACTGTGATCTCAAGGAGAAGCTTAATGGAAATTTGAGTAAAAGCTATGGAGTTCATGGTGAAAATGTTAGGGAGACTGTCAATTGCTGTTCCTGTTACAAAATGCTGATTAAAAACATCGAGTATATTGCTAATTGTGTTCGAGACCATAAAGCAAACCGGGCCAAAGGAATTGAGTGGAAAAAAGTTGCAAAAGTGATGGACAGGTTTTTCATGTGGATTTTCTTTATCATGGTGTTTTTCATGAGCGTGCTGGTCATTGGGAAAGCAGCTTAACTGAAGATGAACACATTCATATTGTAAATCTGAATATACTGGGTTAGCTTGTTCCGGTGGAGCTCTGGGACAGGGGTGCTTTTGAGATCTTTGTGTTGTGCATTTGTAACAACAAACAAATTGATTCTGTAGGCTGCAACAGCGTGTGGAGACATTGTTCAGCTCGGGGCTTTGTTAGTGACTGTCCTTGCCTTTTAGTTACAGGAGTGCAGCCCTGATGAGGCTGCTGGGTAAGCACTCTGTGCTCCATCTTGATGGTTGGTGGGCATGACTTCAGGTTGAATGGCATGGAGCAGACAGCCTAGCAGGGAGCACTGTTCACAGGGCTGCACCTCTGCACCTTGTAACTTGACCAGCCCTTTCTCTCCCCTAGGAAAAAAGTGTATTTGTGACATGGTGGCAGTTCCTGGAAATCATCCCTTCATGGCATTGCCTTTTTTCCTTTTTTAGCTTGTCTTCCTAACTTACCTTTTTGTTATGGCTCTTTCTGATCACTTTTCCTATCATTTCATAGGCTCTACCTGTCTGTCTGCTGCCTGGTGTGCCTTTCACTTCTAATACTGTTGAGCTTACTGAATATGATGGTTACCTTGATCATTTCCTGCTGCTGAGTATTACCCCATTGTCACCATGGCTCCAGTAAGCCAGATTCCCAGGACTACTTCCTCACCAAGTCAGAGGTCCTCTCTTCCATTCTTTCTCTTGAGCCTAATAATAGGAAGGGCTTCTCCTGTCCTTCCTAGATGTCTCATTCCCCTGGGCGTTTGTGCAAGGTGGGCCTTTAAATGCTATTTGAGATAGCTAAAATAGGAGGCTGTGACTTTTGTCTCTGCTCATTTTATTGACCTGCACCAATGTTCACCCCATGTATCCCTTGTCCACTCTTACATCCTCTTTAGTACTTAAATTTTAAACTGTTTACAGGAATGCCGAGGTTGCTCTGTGCATTACTTAGCACAAAAGCATGATCTTACAGGCTCATAGTAGTGCCATAATCAATGCTCCTTGCTCAACACCTTAGTACTTACATGTGTGTGAATGTGTTTGTCACTGACACATGAAAAACCCCTCTTCTGTGTGTTAATTTCTGTGTAACCTTCCTAGACTAATAGAGCTCTGGAAGATGTCTTGTAGTAAAGTGAGAAGTTAGTACCCCAGGCATGCCCATGGCAGATAAATTGCTTTTACAAAGCACCCTGAACTTTGAAACCATGATATTCTAGATGCAGTGGGAGAGGCAGAATGACACTGTAATGGATCCCAGTCAAAAGTTCATGTGATAAAACTAATTTTCATAATTGTTTCAGTTAATAGGAGCATACCTGTGAAGCTGTAACTTAAGAGCAAGGAGTCAAAATGGCAAAGTGGTGCAGTTGTTATGCCCAAATTTATTGGAAGAAAGGGAATTGTAATTACTGTTATGATGTAAATGATGCATTGAATTGCTAATGGCAGGTTTTCTTTTGTGTGGAATAATTAATGCTGTAAGCTTATCTGGATTCTCATACATAATGCAAGTCCAGGTTCTAATGTAAAGCTAAACTGGGTGGCTAGCCAAGAATAAACTCAGTATGTGGAAAAAGTCTCAAGTGTGTTCCCTGTATATTATCAGTTCCCAGTCAAACGGGGTAACTTTGAATAGCTCCTTTAGAAGACAAGCTGTTCACTCTCACTGTGCAGAAGAATGGTTGCACCCATTTGCCATGGAGTTCAGGGTTTGGCACTTACACTGCCTGTTTGAGGAAACTGATTTGTTCTTTGTTGTGGAAAACAATATTGTCTCAAAAGCCAAGGGAGCTAAGTATTTAAAGATAAGGGTAAAATATTCAGAACGTGAGTCTTCAGCATGGAAAACCGATGACAGAGGGTTTGTCCAAGGCTTATGGGTGGCATAAAGAAAGTAGAGAGTTACTGTTCACTGTCTCTCCCAATATAGGAACTGGGTACATCAAATATACACAGTCTGCAATATGTGAGAAGGCTGAGGAACTCCTTGCAACAGGACTTGTGAATGCTGAAAGATTATATGGATTTAAAGAGTCGGGGAAAAACATGAAGAAAAATCTATTGGTATACTACTAAATAGAGTAATGAAGTGTTGAAAGGTGGAGCAATATTTTAGGGATTCATGACTGCATGTTCTTTTTCAGTGCTCTTCATCACACTGGTGGCACCCATTGGAGACAGCTTCCAGGTTTAGACAGACCTTTAGTCTGACTCAAAATACCTTTCTTAGAAATTCAGATTGTGCCCATGCCATTCTGTTCAAAGCAAACTGCTGCAGTTGTGGGCTTCCCATGTGTAAGGGAAAGTTTGCAATCATAGGTGAATCATGCGCCTTTTTATCATGCTGGTGCTCCTCAGTATGCTGCATGCTTGGATGATGATTTTGAAATCAGATTTTGCACTTCCCTAGCATGTTTTATGTGAAGTGATAGTACTAAAGAATTCTCTTCCTTACAAAAATACGATTTGAAAATTATTCCTAGCTATTTGAATTTATTTACTACTACATTTGCTTTTAATTATTTTCTGTTATCCTTTTCTTTGGATCACCAGGCATTCTCAAGTGTTTATCTTCCTTTGTTTACATATGGTGAATGTTGTTCTTGCTCTTGTAACAAACACATTTCTGGTTTTAGTTCATAAGAGCCCCAAATTCAATAAAGAATGTGAGCAGCAGATGATGGGTGCTGGTAGAAGTTGGTACCTGAATTGTTATTATGAAGCCTCATGCTAGGACTCCGAGTCACATCTTTGGACTTGATCACTTTCCAGGGTAAAAACCACAATGTGATGCTGCATGGCCACGCTTCTGGTGACAAGGCTGATGCAAGGTCCATGCTACTGCAGCCATACAAGGGCTAGCTGGTTTAAAGCTAGCTCAGGAGTTTCTAACGAAACTGTAGGGGCTGTAGTTTAAGCGTCCCTCCAAGGTCTTACATTTGGTTTGTATATATCTGTATTTAGCTATTTCAGTAAGAAAAAAAAAACTGCTCTAAGTCAACCAAGTGTGTTAGCAGTCAGAACTGTATGTGACAACTCTAGTGCTGAGTGGAAATAGGAATGTTTAATTCTGTCTGTCCTGGTCTCTTCCTCTTTCCTTTGTGTCACATGCTTAGATCCAGTAATCTTTGAGGAAGATTAAATCCAAAGATGATGAATGACTATGATTATAGTAACAGAAAAATAACTATGCACTTGTCTGAGTAACTCTGCAGGCTTAACATGAAGGCAGCGGGGTGACTTTATATTTATTGAGGAGTACAGTGATGCTGTAAAAATACTGTTTAAGATCTGTGTGCTGCAGAGGCCTTTAAGGAATGAGCTGACAGATTTTTTTTTTTGTTGTACCATCTCTTGGCAGAGAGATCGCCTCTTCCCTCTCATATTGAGTCATTGCAGTGTTAAAATGAGGAGAAATATAAGCTATCTCCCGTGATGCCTTCACTGTGCTCTCTTCCACAAGCAGGATTACAGAACTGAAGATGAAGTGTGATGGGATGCTGGGGTGTTGGGTTTCCAATGGTGCAGAAAGATAGGAGATGCCCTTAGCTACCCCAGGAAATCTGTTTCTGTTTGTGGAAATTGCAGCCTGAGGATTCAGGCTAAATCCAAAAGGATCATCCTGGACAGTAATTGACATCTTGAAATAGAGAAGTGGGTTTCCCCATGTTTCAGGAATTCAGATGTTGCATCGTAAGCTGCATGTTTCATCCTCTGGTTAACAAAGCTTTGTTCTCTGACCCTGCCAGAAGTATGGCAAGTGTCAGAGTTGTTTCTCAAGAAGCGCAGGAGTGTGGCAAGAACTCCTGATTGTGCATCTCTGTCCCAATTTGAGAAACAGAAGATCTGTAATGTGATTGTTTAGGAGATGGGAAAAGGAGAGTGTAGGGTGAGAGGGAATTCCTTTCATTCTGTTTATAAAACTGGGAAGAATCCATCTTTTCTTACAAACTTCTGTTACTCATTGAAGAAAAGAATATATTGACTCTTGTTTTCATTCTTAAAATCATTTCATCAGCGACAGGATATAGGACCAAATGCGGCCTCTGGAGTTTGTGTGCAACCACCTCCTTTGTACTTGCAGGCAGAGTGAGTAACCTAGAGCTCAGTTAAAGGAGGAGAGTAAGCTGAACATGTTTTCTCACGGTTTCTGAAGTCCACTAAAAAGGAGAAATCTTCTTTGTTAGAGACAAGTCCAGCTGTGTGGAAGGGACAAGAGGTAGCAGAGGAGTTTGTATCTAGTTTGTGCAAATTAGAGCTTCATTGCCTCCAGACACCTTTTAAGAACTCCATTCTGCAAGGTGGCAGTGAACAATACTGTTTTTACATAGCTTGCATTAAGGAATTACTGAGATTGCAAGTACCCAGCTCAGGTTTGATCTTATCTCTTTCTTTCTAAATACTTTTGTGCATTTGATTCCTAGTCTGTAGTCCACAGACCACTGAAGGTCTGCAAGGCCACCAGGAATACACTGCAATTGTTCTATCAAGCTGTATGGGTTTAACCCATCCTTCCATGCGGCTACATGCGGGGATTTGTGAGATTGTTTGAGCTCCAAAAGTTGTCCAATTCAGCCACTTGGGTGGGCAACAAGGGCAGTGGATTTATCAAAGCATTTATTGTGCTAGTACTCCTTTGGGTCTTGCAAGCCATATTAGCTCATGGGAACTGTCAGGAGCACAAGGTGTTCCCAAGTCTGTCTCTACCACAAAGGTGAGTCTCACAGGCAGTGCAGCCTGCCTTCTGGTTACCTGGGGTGCAGGGACCAACCTCACAGCAGGCTAGTGGTGAACTAAGTCATGCCTGTTCTTGGTCATGCGGGCTCCTGAGTTGCTTTGGCTGGCCATGACAGTGCTGCATCTCCAGGTGTAGTTCTAGCCATTGTGTTTGAGAAGGCAATCCAGGGGTACCTTTGCAACAGGACAAAATACAAATATAACTGTTGAGGGAGGGATGTCAGTTGATGGGGAGCATAGCAGGGTGGAGAATGTGGTCTATGCTTGGTTCCAGATGCAGTTTTTGCACAGAACTGTTATGCCTTGGTCTATTCTTGGGCAATCCTGCTTCAGTGTAGAAGTCAACCTAGTCAACATCCAGAAAGGACAAATCAAGATCAAAAAATGGCAGCTGCAGTTTTAAAAAGGGTTTTTCATTCTAGTTCCTGAAAACATTTATTTAAAAAGTGATTCAGTACTACCTTCTAAGTAACCCACCTAGAATTACGGATTTTTCTGGGGAGCAGGTATTGCTGCTTGCTTCCTCTGCAATTCTGAGCATTTATCTTGACCAGGTTCTGTGCCTTGACATTCACACAGCTACTTACAATAAATTTTTGCCTCTGTTTTAAAAGAACTTGAAACATTTTTATATGCCATTATTTTTTTCATATCACTCTTCATTGAACAAGATTTTATCTACCGTGTTGGGAGTTGCTGGGGACTGCACTCCACAAAGTCTGTCCTGCATTACCCTTTGGTTTGAAGAATGCACTGGTTTTAGTTAATCTGAATGCAATGACAGAGCTGGCAAAGGAAGAGTGGAGCGAAAAATAACATGGTTTTTAAAATTGCTTAAACCTAACCCAGATTATTGTAGGCAGAGTGTTTCAGTGAATAAAATGAGTAAATTTGGATTCACTGGGTATTTGCTTGCTATGTGTCACCACTAACAGATAACTTTGATTAATAGTGATCTTAAATACTGTATAATAACATCATATTCTGTTTTTGTTTGCTTGTGAATTCTCCATTAGCATGCTTAAGAACATGCTAGCAGGAAATTTTTGCGCCAATATAATGTGAACAAATAAAGACTGATACTGTGATTAATGCACACATCTGTATGGTTCTGTTGTTAGTGTGCCATAGGTAAGTAATAGATCCGGCTCTCTTATTCATTCTGTATTTCCAGTTCTAGCTGAACACTACCAAGCTCCTCACTACGTTTCAGTGGCCAGAGTGCCTTTTGTTAGTGTTTCACTGTAGCAAAAATGGGCTCATAATAAAGTTAAATAAATGGTAAAGTCATCTGGAGTAGCCTCCAGAAGTTAGAAAAGCCCTTTACAGGTAAAGCATTTGGCTAGAATGTGGAGGCAGTGTTCAGTGGTGATGAAAGTGATAGTGTGACCTCCACAGGGCCAAAGTTGGTTAGAGGAAGGCAGCAGACACTCTCATTTTGCAAACGCCATGTAGCATTATTTTGCAACAGAGATGCAAGGAAAGAGAAGGGAAAAACTAACTAAAAATGAGGTGAAAGATGTAAAATTACCGAGACTGTTTTTCAGCACTTGTGAGTTCACTAGAGCGTGTTCTTGCTGTGGTATAGCTACTTCCATTTTGCATCCTATTCACTGGCCAGTCTGTGTCCAGGGGTGGACTGCCAGCAAGTCAAACGCAGCTCCGACCCTGGGGCTGTATCACAGCAGCGGGTCTGTTCTGGGGTAGGGGTTACTGGCTCAGTCAGGGCCAAGGGTGCCAGCTTACCCCAAGTCACGGTGATGTGTCTGAGCCTGCACCAGCTTGTGATGGAAAGGTGGGACCCCAAGGAACCACTGTCACCACCTGCTGGTAAACTAGTCCCACCTTGTCTCTCTGCTCAGTTCCCAAAGGTAAGTGTCTGGTGGGCCTCAGTATGAAGATTGTCACTTATGCGGTCTGGAAGGTTGGCTTTCTCTGGGTTACTTCATGGCCCTAAGTTCCTTCTGGCACCCACGTATATTCAAATAATTTTCTGTCCAGCTCACCCACTTTCTTGCAGGAAGTTGATAGATGTGCTTCTGACATGGTTCACAGCTGTTTAAATGTATTATGTCCATCAGGTTGTGCCCACTTTTGTTCAGCATGTTAATGCTCTAGGTGACTGCCAGTAACATATCTATGGTGAGTGAAACTTTTATTGACTTTATGTGGTGTTTTTAGCCTAACTGGAAACAGAATGGTGACCATGAGACAATCTCCATCCTCGTAGCTAAAGGAGGGGAATTTTTCATAAAGACTTAACACTAACATCACAAACCCACGAGTAAACTGGCCCCTCACCCCCTTGCACTCAACCAGTAGTATAGTGCAAGTGAGCTCAGGGGTTTGGTGTTCAGATATGGGCAAAACTTCACTTAGTCACCTTCAGGGTAAGCTGCCTTAGTTCTGCTTTTGAATGCCATGTTCACTACCCTGCAGAGGTTGTTTGAACTGTAACAAAGAGCATTTCTCAACACCATGGTTCAATGTGGAGTGGGCTGGACATGTGCTTATTTGGCACAGCATCTTTGAACTGCATGAATTCTCAGCAGTGCTTCAAGCCAGCAAGTTTTGTGTCACTAGGAGCATTACACTGGGACCCTCGGTTCCTGAGGCATCAGCAGCAAACCAGCCTGGAGGCCCTGCCCCCAGGGGAGGGGCGGAGATGTGAAGGGTGGTGGTGAGAATGAATGCAGGGCCCAGGTGTCTCTGCTGTGAATATCGGCACCTTGCAAAAGCTCCTCCTGTGGAGATAGTTCCTCACCTAAATCCTGAAACCTCTAGGGGTCATACGAGTGCTGTTCAGTTGCCAGGGTGCTTCAAGGCAGTGCTTGTAAACAATTTTTTAACAATCAAAAAAAAAAAAAAAGCTGCTCTTAATGTTCTGTTTTTTCCAAGATGCAACAAGTCACATAGACTTGGTGCCTTGTTAGCATGGTTGTTCCTGCTAATCTTTTATTAAGGTCTAGGTAAATGAAGAATTGTGTCCCATGGGCAAGTGCAAAGACTGCTGTTCTCAAAGGCTGTTTCATGGCTTCCTCAGAAGTCATGCTTTAATTTACAATGTGATCCAGGGGCTAATAGTCTTATGAACAGAACTGATTTGAGGTAGTCTGTTAGTCCTCAAAGTACTGCAGATTGAAGGCTTCATGAGCAGTGGAGACTGGTCCTACACGTAGTAAGGACAGTCTGGCATATTGCTGGTATCAAGAGGAAAATGCCTGCTGAAGGCATTGGGTGCTATGGCAGGAGGAACTTGAGCCCTTGGCCAGGTTAGCAGAGATGTGTCAATTTAGGGTTTCTGACCAACTTCAAGTAGCTTGGAAAAAGAGAGGCTTCGTGCAAATGGCTTTCTTCCATTGATCTTGCTCTTCTCTGAGTTGCTTCTGAGTTCTTCAGCACTTTTACTCCTCTAGTCCTTGTATTCTCTTCTGAGAGTAGAAAGAATCCAGTTATGCCCTAGATTATGCCCATACCCCCTATAAGAAAACTTTAGCATCATGGTACTGTTCCCTGTGCCACACATGTCTCCTTCAGTTCAGTAGCCACAGGATAGGGCAACAAGCTTGACATGGAAGAAAGGGATCACTTGCTCTCGCTTTACTTTACAACTAATCTCATACCCTGCTCACTGCAAAGACATAATATTAGTGTGAAAGAGGGTCCTCTCTATGTATGAGAGACTCTACAGCCAGCTAGACTGAGGAGGGGGAAATCATTGAGGCAGTTCCATAGATGGCTTTCACTTCAAAAGATGAGCACACTGGTAAATGCAATTTTTAACACTTCCGAAGAAGGCAGAAGAAACAGTGTTTTGGCTGGTTCGTTATTGTAATCCAAGCCTGCATTTGTTCCTGGAGATGATGGTTCTTCTCAAAATGCCGACTTAAACTTCCACTGTCGCATCAGATTGCAATTCTCTGGAGGATTCCTGGAGCGTGGAGACTGCAACTCATATGAGGTAACAGATGTAATAAGACTGTGCTGGAAGTAATTTGGTCCAGTTTAAGTGACCCACAGCACTTAAATTGCAGCCTGGTCCTTGCCCATGCTCTAACCTTCCCCCAGGACACCATTTCCATTGTACCTGCTTCTGCCTCTTGGAGGTGGTCCTCTTGGGCCCCTGCTAGGTGGGTGACTCCTTCTCCATCCCAGAGGAACTTGCACCTGAAGCTCTCCCTGCATGTGGCAGAGGGGAGGGGGCAATGTTGCTGAGAAGGCAGAATGGCTGCGGACACTACCAGACTGTCAGCAATCTGGGTGTGTTTGCTTGACTGATAATATGGTCAGTTTGGGGAGCAGGACTTCATCTTTGTGCAAGCAGCAAAACATAAGTCATGTTCATTTCCACTGCGCTGCAGCTGTGACTGTTACATTGCTATTTTGTAGCGTGTATTTTCTTTAAAATAAAAAACCCCAAAAACTAAAAAACACAAAAAACAGCCAGAACAAGATTTGTATGAGTATTGGCTTAAATCCATTTAAATATATCAAGCCCTGCCTGTAGTGAAAGAGCATGGGACAATTACCGATTTCTGAAATTCCTGTTTGTGTAGGACTTCTGAAAGGTTGCAAGTGGTGAACTCAAAAGAAAGAAGCCTTGCAGGGATGCAGTGGGACCTAAAACTGTAGGTTTTGCACATGGATGATGGGGCTTTATCGCAGACCAGAGAAAGTCAAGGGGCAGATTCACAGTGGTTTGGCATCTAGTTTCGATGAGATGCTTTAGAATATTAAAAATGAGGCACTGAAATATCATTATAGCTCTGGGCCACGGTCCTGCTGCTGATGGTCTTGCTGGGACTGAGGCCTACTGTTGTGGCTTGCCTAGCAGCAACTAAGCACCCTGTGGTTTCCTTGCAGGATGTATGAATAAATTGCTCTAGATGGGGGTGAATACAAGACAGAGTGATACTAGGTTTTTTCATTGCCTGATATGTTTAGTGAAGATGCAGCTAGGACAGGGTGAATACAAGACAGAGTGATACTAGGTTTTTTCATTGCCTGATATGTTTAGTGAAGATGCTTAGCTAGGACAGTGTGTATCGCTCGCTAGTTCTCTATTCCTTCTACTTAATGACTGTAGGGTTTTTTTCCAAAATTAAGCATTTCTTGACAAGTTTAGATATGGTAGTTGCAGGAATAGAGCATAGTGCTAGAATAGCTGCTTTGGCTAAGCTCTGGATCCCGTGTAGGCTGCTGGCACCTGTGGGTGCTTTGTGCCCTGGGAGCAGGACCACTGCTCTGGAGGTGTCCCAAAGGTGTGTTGGGCTTACCTACAGCTCTGCAGTTCTTGTGTGTTGACCCTTCAGGTGCACCCAGGTGTTATTGCTAAATAAACAAACACAGGCAATTTGTATTACAGAGATAAAGATTTCTCCTAAAATGGATTAAATCTGCAGGGAAAGGGAATAGAGAATTACTTTAATCCAGGAAGGGCTACAGGGAGGAGGGTGTGCCCAACAAAACACAGCTTTGTTAGAATTTTGTTACTCTTTACCTGGTATGTGAGCCTCCCCTCTTTTTTTATTGCCTCTATGGATTATGCTGTCTCACTGTAAGTAATATTTCTCCAAAGAGTGATTTTATCTATACCAAGTAATTCACCTAATTGCATGCTATTGAGAGAAAAGGGTTCAGTCTGGTACTGAGCTAGAAGTTCCAAGGTTCACCACAAAACTGGGTGAAAAAATATCTTATCAAGGATCTATACAGTCACTTGTAGTTTTCTCTTGTTCCCTTAAATACTGTCCAACAACTCTAGATCCAGCATGAAATGATATATCTGGGTTCAGTTTTATGACCTCAGTCTATAACAGCTATGTGATGTTTTGCAAACCTCCTCCCATGAGAAGGTCAATGCTAATTCCTTTTGCTGCAGTCGATGGCTGTAGCACAGCCTAGCTTCTGTCTTGGCTTTTCTGCTTCAACCTTGCTGAGTTAGAAAGCATGTAATAAACCTCTGGCATTTATCTGGGTTATTTTTTTCGGCCTCTGAATCTACTAATTGCTGTTTGTAAATTTTCCTGGTGGTAAAGGTCACAAAGATAACTTGGCCCCTATAACTTAACCTCTTGGTGCATCTCAGGTTGTGAAAGGCAGTGTTGAAGTCTGCTGATTAATTTAATTACTCTTCTGAGGTTTCATCATAAAGACTATTTTGCCTTTGTAGTTCACTTCCATCCAATTTTTGCATGACATCTCAGACTTGAGTTAGGAACCTCTAATTTTACTGGGGCACAATCAGATGGTAGAAGCAGCTTTGCCAGATGTAAACCTGACCCCGAACTATGTGTTGCATAGGCACCTTCCCCTGCTTCATGAGACTAGAAACCATGCTGTTGCTTTTGTGTTTTCCTCTACACTTTCTGCCTTTGCTGGGAACATCTCTAGACTGATCAAATTGGAGCAAAGCCTGAGAATAAGACAACAGTGTGGTGGTGCCTAGAGCTGTACCAGCCAGCACTGAGCGTTCATTCTACCCCTGCAGACAATTCGCTCATGAAAGTGCGTGTTTGTGAGGGTCAGGTTTGCTTTCCAAAGCCCCACCTGTGTACAAATAGGGGATCCAGTGCCCCAAACCAACCTGTTCCTGTTTGAGGGAACCAGGAGCAGTTGGCACCAGGGTGTCTTCATAGAAACCTGGGGTCACCCTGCTCCTTCCATCTGGCACTCCTGGTTAGCCTTTGCTCCCTCGCACTGAAATGCGTGGGGCTGTCTCTGCTGCTCTTCCTGGAAGTCATACTGACAGAGTCCAGTAGGGTGGGTAGAGCCGAGTTAATCGCAAATCCTGCAGAACAGCCTTTTATGTTGGGAGCACGTGTGTGGGGAGGGTGTGCAGAAGCAACTGTTGGCCCCTGTCCTTTCTGCATGCTGTCCCCTTCAGCTCCTCTTTGCTGGGGTGGTCCTACTGTGTTTTATCACTGGGGACAGCATCATAAAGGTGGCATCGCAGCTTTTCTGAAGGCCGTACAGGATAGCCAGTCATAGTGGTGTGCTAGAGACTTACCTAAGTTTAGAAAGCTCTCTAGAGCAGATGTAACAGAGAAGACCACTACTGGCAGAGGCAGTCAGCCGAGCGATGTGCGCAAGCCTCAGCTATCTCCTCTTGATGCTCCAGGGTCCCTATGGACTAGTATCGCAGCCTTGCCTTTTCTGCCAGGAGTGCCTGTCTTTCGGCAGGAGTATTTGTGGCACCTGTAAAATGTAGCTTAGGAGTTTAAAACTAGGCAGTAAAGTACACTTATGGCTATACGAATCACAAGGCAAGATGCAATCCACTACATCAAATGGGAGAGTCCTGAAATGCTTAGGAGGGTTCATCGAAAATAGGTAACAATGTGTACATAGTTTTTCTACCTTCAAAGCACTTTGTAGGTACTTATGTACTTGCTCTAATGAATCAGCTAGATTCTAATCCATGTCCTGGTCTTACAGCTGCACAATACAAATAGGAATTGTTCAAGGCTGCGTGGATGCATTACTGTACCCCAGCTCAGGCAATGGGGCCGGGGCCTCTGGTTGTGCTGGGTGTGCTCTGCCAGGGTGCCGCGGCTGCAGCCCAGGGCCAGACCTCCCCAGGCTGCTCTCCTGTCTGCAAGTCCAGGCCTGCCGGGGTTATGCAGAGTGTACGGGGGGAGGAATGTACGCTGTAACATCTGTGTCCTGTTGTACTAGGAAAAGCTGATTTTAGCTGTCTCCCCAAGGTGTGCGTTTCTTAGCCCCTTTGCTGGATTATGATTTAGCACAGAGTATGAATGCAATGATAGATGTACCTTAAAGCAGCTTTTCAGGCAGCATGTTGTGAAAGCTAGGGCAGCTTTAGAAAAAAAGGGTCCCCAAAGAAGATCTAAAGGCAACATTCAAAATTATTCTCAAAAAAAAAGCTTTTGCCCACCTTCCCTTTCCAGAACACATCTAAGGGAGCCCCTCCAGCCATTGTGTCTTCTCCTTTTTTACTTACTCAGTGCATATCATTTTTCCAAAGCCCAACTTCACAGCTCCTCTGCTCCATCATTTCCCAACCTGGAAATCATTTGCAGCATGTCCTAGGTGCTTGATCTCAGATGAGATTCCCAACTAAAGCCAGCCTTCGTTTCACCTTGTGCACAGGGTGTACTGGATACATGAACAGTACTATGCCCAGTATGTCCATTACATCTGCTCCATTTCTGCCAGCTGTCAGGCTATATTCCTAACTGGTACAGCGTTCAGGCATGATCTGAATAGCCTGAACACCTATGGCAACCCCTGGCACTGAAGATGCTGTCTACCTGCCAATACAAATTGCTTTCTGCAATATTGGGTATGTTGTAAACTTTAATTGCTCCTGTGGGCAGAGTGTGTCTGCTATGTCTCCATATGCTAATCTTGAATTGCCTTGTGGAAAGTAGCTCTTTCATCCATAACTCCTTCCTTAAAAATCAATGGCAACAAATAACATTTTCAAAAGTGATCAGGATGAGATTTTCAAGGGCACATTGCTCTAAACTGAGTTTAGTGTCTCAAAATTTTTTGCTTAAGCACCAGAATGAGGGCTACATCTTCAGAATTGCAGAGCAGCTGTTGCTGGATGGGTCAGCGTGTCAGAGTTGAAACACTGATCGTCTACCCCACTGTCTCCAAAGGTGAATGCTCCTTCCCACCTTCCCCACAATGAGACATTGTTCTCCTACGTTTCAGGCCCAGGGAAGTCATGTATAGTTTAAATGGAAGAAACTGTGTGACAAAGTAAGCAGAACGTACAAAATACCTATGCAAAATAAAAAGGAAGGATGGCTGATTGAGCTGCCTTCAGTTTGATTTGAGAGAGAGTACCTGGCAGAGATGTCTGTTGACACTTACTAAATAAACAGAAAATATGTTCACCTGCAGAAATCTCCTGAGCTGGAAGTGCCTGGAGGCTGGAGGAGTGCTTGGACACAGTAGATAAACTTGTCCTGTTTTTTTTTTTTTTTCTTCCCTGGCTATTGACTTCTGCCATTGCCATTTTGGGCTAGATGGATCCTGCATCAGACTCAGCACAGCTGCCCGTAAGTTCTGACTGTGCAGCTGCTAAAGGGACGGAAAGGTCTTCCTGGGGAATTAACAAATTCTCTGTTAGGCTGTAAATGCTGTGGAAGCAAATAGATACCATCACTCTGCTTCTTCTACACCATTCATCCTGGGCTGCTTTGAAACACCATCTTCTCTCTTAGCATTCCTTGTAGTAGCAAGTTAGGTAAATTCAAGCTACTTTGCAGTTTGGGCTGAGCAAGTGTAGAAACAAAAGAGTTTAAAGTAGGCACAGTTGTCTCTCTTCTGGCAAAAAACCGCGTACTATGTTGGACCAGAACAGCCATCGCATGAGGCTCCTTATAGTGGGAATGTCCAACCAAAATCAAAATTTCACACGAGCAGTTGCTTTGGCAACAGACTGCTAGCAAGCTGTCATCCAGCAAGCTGCCAGGGTAAGTCTTCCTACTAAGCGGAGAGGTGTTGGCAGCTCAAACTTGCAAGACCCATCCTGCAGGAGCAGAAGTGAGGGGGCCAGGGCTGCAGTATGGGGGCTGACACTACAGCTGCCCAATGCTGTGCTGCTCAACGCATATGTGTTTGTCCTGCTTGGGATGCAGCTCAAGAGGATGCTTCTGAACAGCTTTTTGGCAGAAATTTTAAAATGATTTGCCCAGCTTTATCATTTGCTAGTTCCTGTATCGGTTCATCCTTGACATGGATCTCTTTTTATGTCTATTTAAACATATCTGTTTCTAGTTTTCATCAGTTTGAGTCTCACATTTCTGAAAAAAAAAAAGTATTTTCCTATGCTAGTCACTAGTTGTCCAAAAGTTGCTTTCTTACTAGAAAATTGTAATCTGCTTTATTTACCCTTCAATTAGAGACCTTAGCTCATTTGGACCTGGCTCTCATTTTTGATCAATAGATCCTATAACAGCCATCAAAAGCTCCTGTCCCATCTGATCAAAGTGGAAAATTAAAATGTAGAGAATTACTTCCTTTTTCCTTAGCAGTCCTTTGCTTTTTGAGAAGGAGAGCCCTGTTCCTTGTCTGTTCTCTCTTCTCCATCTTTCTAAGGCTCATCTACTATTAAATCTTATCTTTTGGGTTGCCATTATCTTCTTGGTACAAGCAAAACCCTAATTACACTGAATTTCTGTATTAAAAACACTGGGCAGCAGTGTCTTTAGCCAGCCCTGCCATTTCTGGGGTGAAATAGATGGTTGCATAAAGCTGCCCTTTGTTTTCCCTGTTGACCTCTTGCAGGTTTTTCCACTCTACCTTCACTTTTTTTCTCCCCCCTTCTGGTTTCATTAAAAGAATAGCGTTCATCTTTTTCGGGAGGTGTGTGTTCCCGCGTGTAATTGTGTGCTGGCCCCTTTGTACTGCTTTCACGTCAAACATTTCAGAGGTGGAAACTTGCAGGGAACAAGACCTGAGACCTCTAAGTTCAGTCCAACCCCATGACATTGTCTGGCCCATCACACCAGGGTTGTAACATCAAACTCCAAGGAAAAACATTCTGGAAGTGCACATAGATAAAATTTTCAGACAAGTACTCACACACACCCATTCACTATGGGATTTAAACCTTTTGGGGCTTATGGATTTACCTAATTAATAAATAGACAGGTAGCAATTAATTTGGGAAAAAAAAAAAGAAAAAAGACTGTTCTGGTAAAACTGGAATCAACAATAGGAAAATACCGAGGGGCTCTAGGAAAGCTTTCCAAGCATAATTTATAGTAATGCTTTTAAGTTTGTAATGAACTATCAGAAGGCTATTCTGAAATATCTTTCTGGCAGGCATGTTCTCTTTTTTTTTTTCCCCCCAGCATAATGTGTGGTGTCAGGATGTTTTATTAGTATCTTCTTAAAGACTTGTCTTAAAATATCCAAAGTCATTGACTTATGAGTATTTAAGATCATTATATGCAATCGCTCATCTTATACAGGCCATTTCAGGGTGTTCCTAAGTTTTGTCAAAGCTGAATTTTAAAATGCTTCTTGGTAGGAATTTTCTGTGGTCATGGTAAGATGAGAAGAAAATACCTCTGTGCAGGTGAAGTCTGAGCTACACCAGTCAAATCAGACCTGGATTTGACACACGCAGAGGAATGATGCCCCAGGAAACTTGTGCGCTTTTCAGTTTTCATAAACTTTTTTGTCCGTTCCTTATTCTAAGGCGATGCAACCTCTGTGGATCACAAAAGCCAGATCAGCTCTCCCTACAGCTTTCCCTAGTTGCAGATGTGAAAACCCATTTCTCAAGTAACTAGAGTCAGATCTCTTAAAGGTGAGGGGGTGATCGTGGTGTCTGTGGGAGTGCTGGCATCGGCAGGATCCTGAGATGACGGCAGGAGAAAGCCGGGGAGCAGCAGCGGGGGCAGCGCTGGAGCTTTCCCAGGAAGGGAAAGGGGCAAAACAAATTTATTTGCTGCCCTGACATGAGAAAGAGCTATCGGTGCTTGATCTTCCTCTCGCTGATGGCGCTTGCCGCCGGCCCCAGAGCCCTTCCTAAGCTTTGAGAAGATATGTAACGCCATTACACAAGCAGCAGGAAAGAGTCGGGAGAGCAGGTGAGCAGAGGCTGGTGGAGCAGGCCCCGGGGGAAACACAGCTGGGCTGCTGGCCCGGAGCGTGGGGCCGCGCTGGGCCCAGAAATCATCTTTGGAAAAAAACTACTCACAAGAACAAATGGGAGTAGGAGAGCTGCCAGTTAATAAAAAAGGCTTGCAGCAGGAAATACTGGGGCTGAGGGAGTGCTAGCATCGGCAGGATCCTGAGATGACGGCAGGAGAAAGAGCAGCGAGCAGCAGCGGGGGCAGCGCTGGAGCTTTCCCAGGAAGGGCAAAACAATTTTATTTGCTGCCCTGACATGAGAAAGAGCTATCGGTGCTTTCTTCCTCTCTCGCTGATGGCGCTTGCCGCCGGCCCCAGAGCCCTTCCTAAGCTTTGAGAAGATATGTAACGCCATTACACAAGCAGCAGGAAAGAGTCGGGAGAGCAGGTGAGCAGAGGCTGGTGGAGCAGGCCCCGGGGGAAACACAGCTGGGCTGCTGGCCCGGAGCGTGGGGCCGCGCTGGGCCCAGAAATCATCTTTGGAAAAAAACTACTCACAAGAACAAATGGGAGTAGGAGAGCTGCCAGTTAATAAAAAAGGCTTGCAGCAGGAAATACTGGGGCTGAGCGTCAGCAGCCTCACGGGAAGAGTCACGGTGCGGTTGTAAGAAGTGGCATTGCTGGATTTCATATACAAGACGTTTTCTGTTCCGCAGGTGGGGCTTTCGCACTCACCTGCCCAGGGCACTGCTAGTTGTGTGTTTTTCATGAACTCTTGCCAGTGTGCCCTCACCATCGCCCCGTGGATGGAGGCAAGCTGAGACGGGAGCAGATGCTGGGCTGCTCCCGGGGAGCTCCCTTGGGCTGCCTGGGCTCTCCCCTCTGCCTCCTCCCTGTGCCAGTGCAACGGTTCACGTGGGGACGTGGCAGATCGCATCAGGAAGCTGAGCCTGGTTAAACACAAGCCCTTGCTCCTCCCCTTCGGCCCAGCCCAGCTGGCGGCGGCGGCTGGCAGAGCCGGTGCTGGGGCTGAAGATGGTCGTGGTGCTGTGCGTCCATGGGTGCTTGGGGTGCGTGGCTTGCCTGCTCTTGCTCCAGTCTGGTCAAAGCTGAGCCAGCTCCAGTCTGGAAACCTGGATGTCACGCTCTCATAGCGCCTGAGATGAAAATCCCTGCTTAGCCTGTGTGGACGCACAGCTGACATATCCCAGGGGCCAGCAGCGGTACCTTTACAAAGGTACTTTCAACTTTAGCTGTTATCTTGCTTAGGCCAAAGTTTCCTTGGATCCTGAATTGAGCAGACTGTAGAAGAAGCTGTTTAAATAGTCAGACTAATGTTACCCTAAAGAAAATATTGGTATGTGTTAGCATGTGGGAGTGCAGCCAAACAGAAAAAAACAAGAGCAAAAAGCCATAGCTCTCAGAAATCAGCAGGCATGCCACCCTCAGTGCTGGAGAAGACAACCTCTGGTGACTGGCACTCTGACAACAGCTATTGCACCTGTCAGTCATTTGTGGGGCAGTTCTCTGTGCTAACAGGAAAATCGTGGTGTGTACCCTCGTGGGCCGGACAGACCATGCCAGGGGCAACTCATGGGCACGGTCTGCAGAGTTTCTTGCACATCTTCTGTTTCCATTAACATTTTCCCCAGCCTGTGTCCTCATCTCAGCTGACAATGCTGACTAACCGTTACCTCACCAAGGATGCTCCCCCGCTCACAACCTAGCTTAAAGTGTCTCAGAGGTGTGGGCTGGCCTTGTCACTGTGGGGGCTGCATGCTGGTCCCTGGGGATGCTCCAGCAGGAGGGAGGCGCTGAGTTTACCCTGGCCTCTCCATACCAGGGACGTGATTCATGCTGCCTGTAAAATGGTGGGAACATGTTCCTGGGCCAGGGTGGTGGCAGCCCTGTGCCACTGCTTGGGCTGAACCAGCTTTCCCTATCCCGGTGCACCGGAGTGCTCAGCTCACTGGGCACCCAGCTTTCATTTCAAAAGTTGATGGTATTCTGGACGTGAAGCAAAAGTTGTAAAGCTTGCTGCTTTCCAGAGTGATATGGTGTTAAATAACTTTCTGACGACTTACATGTGGGTAATTGCTGCTGCTTTAATTCAAAGAGCAGTCGGCTTTTAGAAAGTTGTTACTCATGCTCTGGTTGCAAAAGCAAGTGGTGGGCAATCCTCACCTGCAATGAGCTGACATGTCCCTAAATGCCACAGCCAGGGTGAAATAGTGAAGCTCAGAGTTTTCAAGATAGGGAAGGGTATTTGGTCATGAACCGCTGCCCTGTCCCAGTCCTTCCCTACTTTAAACCACTCTGTTGTTTGTTTTTTTTTTTTTTGTGGGCAAATCATTTACTGTAATTTAATGATCACAACCACATAAAATTCACTTCCTTGTGGTAAAAAAAAAAAGGATTAAATGTCTCAGTTTATCTTTCCATGTAGGTCACATGGGCAGAGCTGGTTGTAAAATGTTGAAAAACGAGTTTGAGGTATACCCAGTGCCAAGTGCTGTACATTTCCGTATTCTCCCTCCCCTCCTATCGCTCACAAAGACGCCACAGAAAGACAAGGAAGTTTGCTTTCTCAGGGAGTGGATTTTTTTTTTTTTAATTTAAAGCAGCATTTATTTTTTTTAATTCTAAGCCTTTAAGACCTTGGTGCTGTCCCAGTCCCAACCCGAAAAGGAACAGCCCGAGAAGAGCTCATACAAAAGCCAAAATGTGGAACAAAATCACTTACAACAAAAGAATCAACAGAGTGTGTCACAAAACCACGTGCGCTGCAGGGACGGGGTCTGGGTCTCAGTCACTCCAGTGAAATTAAGAAATGCTAGGTGAGCTTGGAAGGAGACCCTTGAGCAGCACATAGCCCCTTGTGCAAATAGCAGCACAGTTGCCTGTGTCTCCGCACCCCTTGCAGTCAGGCTGGGTTTCAGGCAAAGGCGAGGTGGTTGAGCCTGGCGAAAAACTGCCTGCCAGGGATGGTGAGGAGGTCGGCAGGCTGGAATCGACGTTTGGGAATTTGCCTCCTGGGTAAGGGGTGATGGGCATGAAGGAGTTTGGGACTCTGAGGCAGCATGGTGCCAAACAGGACTTGATTTTTCTTCCCAACTACAAATTATAGCAGGTTTATATGATTTCTTTTTCCGTGAGCAGCAGGCTGGCATTGGGTGCTCGAAGCAGCTCCTTGGGTTTCACCACTTCAGTGCTCTGGCTGGAGCTAACCCTGGCAGCTGGTGAGTCCTCATCCACTGCTTCTGGGCGGTGGCAATGCTTGTGAAAGCTGAAGGCATGCTGATGCCTTGCTCAGCTGAAGTCTTTGTTACTGGTAAAGCTTAAGCTGAAGCACTTACTCGTGGGTGAAACTCAACCCCATTGTAGGACCCAGCCTGAGGTCTGTGCTCCGCGGAAATCCTCTCCTGCTTCATGTGAGAAAAGAGTGAAACCAATGGGAAAAACACGTTGCTAATTAGAGTGTAACTACTTTATTTAAAGTACAGTTGACAACATCTTTGTCAGACAGTATTGGTGCTGTCTGGTTTTAGGGAAAGCAAGTGACAGGTTCTGAATGAGCCTCCGATAATGCCTATGGGGATGAAGGAACCTTTTTCTCAAGCTCAAATGCACTTAGTATTGCACCTTTGATGCCTACTATAATGATGTCTGTGATCTCCCTGGTGTTGATGACTGGTCACCTTGCTGATACAGGACTGCTCAGCATCAGAGCCATTTAAAAAGCATCCCTCTTACTTCTATATCAAATACATAAACATAATTTTAATTTCAGTTACTTTGCACATGTGTATTTGGCTATTTCCGTCTCTTGGAGAGAATCAGATTTTCTTTGCTGTATGTCATATTCAGTATATTCCCTGGCAAAAGAGGAATAAGCTGTAGGACCCAAACAGACTGACAGAATTATTTCTTCCGTTTATTTCTGTTTTGCAGGACCCTGAGAAAAAAAATCCTGGTTGGGATGGAGTGGGAGGTCTCACCCAGGTCAGCTCTGCTTGCCACCCTCACCATCTGTGTGAGAGCAGGCACAGGGCTGGGGGATCACCCAGTCTCTGTTCTGGTTGTTTCCATTTCCAGCCCACTCTCTTCCCCCGTGAGTGCTCTGGGGAGGGCTGGCTTGAAGGTGAATCCAGTACCTGTCAGCAGAAGCAAGACCGGCCTCTCTGTGCGCCTCCCTTCAGAGGTGCTAGGAGGAAAGAGGGGTGTGTAGGCAATGTGCTCATATCACTGCCCTTCTTGGTGATCAAGAGAGAAAAGCAGACAAGACAGATACAGGTATTTTTCTGCCTTTTGTGGGTGTTGCCTAACTTTTACCCAGCCAATGTCCTGAGTTTGAGAAGCCAATAGTGGGGAAAAACCCTGAACACGGCCAGATGCATCAGTGGGGGAGACCTGCTCTGCACACCTCCATGGGGAGACCTCCAGTGGGGAGAGATGTGTGTCCATATTAAGGACAAAACAATTTCTTCCCTGACACAGGCTGACACCCATCCTCATCTGACCAGCTTTCCCACAGGCCAGGGCCTCAGGATGCCACCCCACCATCACAGTTTCCCACTCTGTCTGGACGATGTCTGCAGTGCTTTTTCCAGGTACGTCGCCACCGGTACATCACCAAACACCTCATGACTCAGACTGCAAGTCCAAGTCAGACATAATGCTCTTCCCTATCTTTCATTTTTGACATGTATGCCAAGCCTGATGTATTTCACCTCATACTTCTTGGGGCCCATCTGCAACATGAGAGCCTTTGGGTGTGCTCCAGGGCCTTCCGCAGCACCGTGGGGTCAGGGGACGGCCAACAGCATTGTCAGGACACCGCAGGAGGAGGTATGTATGCATGGAGCGTGGGGTGTGCCACAGCCCTCTCAGGCTGTAGCACTCCACTGTGTGGATACAGGAGTGGACGGTCTGTCTTTTGAAAGTTTACTGCAACACTTTGGGTGGTAGCAAGAAATTACCCGGCTGGTGGTAGTGGAGGATAAGCCTGGACCAGTTACATGATGCTAAAGGGCAAGGCTATTGGGCGTTTTCTTGCTTGGATATGACCTTGGTGGCCTGATCATTGATGAGGTGCTGGTGCTCCCCAACATTTTGTCTGCCAGAGCCCTTCTGAGTGCTCTGCCAAGCTCTCGGCAGCTGCACTGTTGCTGCTTGGAGGATTGCAGGATGACAAGTGCCTCCATGGCGCTGCTTGGATGCCGGTGTTGCAGCTGCTGACTAGGATTGTGTCCCTCTGCATCCTGCACAAAGGCTGGTGAGCCAAGGGATCTGTCTGCCTGGAGTGAAGCTAAGCCTTGAGGGAATCCTTAGCTTATCCACGCGGCCAGAAAGCCTTCCTGAAAGGGACAGCAGCCAAAAAGTCAAAGACTAGAGAAACTAAGGATGCCCTGTGTACAGCCAGTGTATGCATAGCAAGTTTGATAAGTAATCCCTTGTCATTGCGTGCCCTGTTGAGTGACTGCAAGACACCCTGGTCCGTATCCTACAGATTTGTTGCAGGAGTGAGAATTGGTCGTTGCGGTTATTGTTTCAAAGCTTTGGAACAAAGGAACTGCTCTAAGTGTAGGCTGGTTTGCCTCTGACCCATTTAAATGCATCTCTCTCTGCTGGTTAGCTTGAGGTCACTCCTGTGGCTTGTGTAGGCTGTTTGCAGGGGTGTTTTTCATGCTTCAGTAAGATCTTCTGGCTTACCTGTGGCTTCCTGCTTCCCACCAGCATGTGGATCGTAGGCAGTGGCCAAGCTAACGCAGATCTTCAGTGACATTGCAAAAACACACAAGGACAGGCTCAAAGTGCAGCCTGCCTGGCAAAAATTACAAGGGTGTGTTTGGAAAGAGGTAAAAAAAACTAACAGAAGCATATCATGTCTCATAGTAAAACTACAACTATGGGCAACCAGACAATGAAATGTGACACGGCTTCAGTGTGGTGACCACCCTACAAACCGGCTGCATGCGGATGTGCAGGAACAGTCAGGGTGGGCACAAACCCACAGCCCAAGCAGAGTTTGTGATCTTGCCACTACGACTGCCCAGGGGAAAGGCAGCTGCAGGGAGCCCTGAGCTCATGGAGGTGAAGCCGCCGGGCCTGCCATGGGGCAGAGCATTGCCTGGCACAACCTGTTTAGATGGAGACGTCTGTCACTGTGTTGGGAAGACATGGCCATTTGGTGCACGTGGGACAAACCTGAGCACATCTGAGTGTTTTTCCCCAGAAAGTTTTCTAGTGAAGACTTAGTCCTTGACTGCTCACCTCCCACATGGAGGATCTGCAGTTTTGCCCGCATGAGGATTGCGAGGCAGAGCTTCTGTCTTCTTTGGTTAGGAAACCAGTGAACACCGGTCCTGGCCGCCTGGCTGGAGAAAAAAAATATCTAATCTAACTCATCAGCTTGACAGGAAATACTTCGTATGGAAGTACTTCTACAGTACCAAATCTCTAAAAATTTCCATAGTCTCTTTGCTCTTTGGCATCTTGAACAACCGTAATTGCATGGCACAGCCTGCCTTTGTGCCAGGAGGGAAGGACTTGGAGCCACAAAACTGCCTTTTTTTAATTCCCTAACTTGCAGCTTCTCCCTGCAACACCCCTCCGACCGTTTTGTTGCCAGGCAGGACTTGGCCCTGAAACTCAGTCAAGTGTGATTCAGCACTTAGTTGACACACTGGAGCATAAAACCCGACTTTGCTGGCTTGTAGATGCACAGCAGAGGTAGTTTCTCCTGTTACGAGGTAGGTCTGGGGTTTATTTGTTTTACAGGTCAGCACGTTGGGCCAGTTTTGTGGCTGATAGTCATACAGGGAGCAGAGAGCTCAACAGCTGCTCAGGACCCAGCCAGACCAGACACATTAGGGGTGTAACACCAGCCACAGAGAAGGAGATGGGGTACCACATACACCTTTTCAGATGTATCAGAAATGCATTTTGCATATACTTTGAGCTCTAGTACTTATATAAATGTGATATTGCAATATCAGTGGTGTTAATACACTTGAATTTCTTGTTAATCTGTTTGTACAGTAGCTGTATCACAGTTGCGTTAATGGGTGGTATTTCCTGAGGAAAGTCAAAGCTGGTTTTTAGCGATTTAGGTCAATACCAGCCAGGGAACTGCACGTCTGCTCTTCAAGATCATCAAGAAAGACGTTCAGAAAGGGAATGGGATCGACTTGGCAGCGTGTTGAGTTGTCACAGTGCCCAAGGCCTCAGCAGAGCTCCTGACATTCCCAACGCAGCAAGGTCATCTTGAAAGCACAATTGCATTTCTCTGGCGTTGTTTATGTTAATATCCTGAGAATGAGTTGCATATTTGAATCTTACGATGGGTTAATCATTAATTAAGATCTTACAAAACTGAAGTCAGAAACCAGCAGTCTAGGAAAATTAAAAAATTGTCTTGTAAAGTGTCTGTTTAGAAAAAGCTGCATAGATGCATTTTAATCCTGGGTAGCTGGGATAAAGGGAAAGAGGTAAGAGCCAGAAACACGTTTCAGTGTGGCACAGTTCTCCAGCTCACTTGGAAAATGCTGCTTTTTGTGAAGGGCATGCCTCATCTCTGAACACCTGTAAAGGGCCGTGGTTTGCTGGTGCTTGCTTTCTCATCCAAGTGAGCGTAGGTGGACCTCTAGTGAGTGGAAAGGTCAGCAAAGAATTGCAGGGAAGACATTAGTCTTCTTGTGTGACTTGATGATTTGTCTGACAGGTGAAGTCCTAATATGACTGTATCTCCTTGAAAGCTGCTTTTAGCATCACGTTGATTACCCATTCCCTGAGCAAGATAGATTGACCTGGTAGTGGAAATGGTTGCTGGGACACACAGACTCCTAAACCAAACCTGAAATGTTTATACAGGGAAAACAGGCAAAATTAGGTGACTCTCTCTCCCCACCCCCAAATCCTACAAAAATAAAAAAAATATATTTTCTTTCCATTTCCTTGACCAAAAAAAGACTAAGGAAATCTCCCATGATTAGTATCCTTCAGGAAACCCCAGGCATGTTGGCATAAAGTGCCTTGTCTTAATTGCATTATGAGAAATTATGCTAGAGATAGTAAGTTGCAGACACTTTTGCAGACACTTTTGCTTTCCTATGAGGGACGTAGAAGCTTGTGCAGAATTTATTCTGGTCTCCTTCTCTTGCAGATTACTCACTGGGGCTAGTCCCTGCCTTCACGGCCACCACCTCTCCCTTCTCTCTGCTCTGCCTCTGTTTACCTCTGCTCCCTCACACTGCTTTTGTCCTCAGACTTGGTATTTGCAGCACATTTTCTTCAGGTGGACTTACACCAAGGAAACAGCCAGGGATTCTGGAGGACTGCAAACACTGCCAAGAGATGCAGCGTAGCTTTCTGTGCGTTTGAAGGGTGGAGCACACCGAGATGAAAACCACATGCCAGTCCACAGTGCTTCTGCCCTGCAGCAAGGACATGCAACAGGGTTACAGAGGTTTTGTGTGCTGAGTGGATGAAAAGTACTGAGAGATGCCAGCTTCAGTTCTTCCATCCACATCCAGGCACTGACTCGAAACTGGACGTGAAAAGAGATTTAGGCTGATCAGAGGCTGCTGGCAGAATGGGGAGATGCCCAGTATGCCTGCTGGGGAGGGCAGTGTCCTCTGCAGGTGGTGGGATGGGGGAGCCAGTGGAACAGTGCATCTCCCTTCCCTGCAGGAGCCCGCAGGGATGCTGGCTGCGGCACCCTGCTCCCCTCCTGCCCCAAACACCCTCTCCCCAGCTCAGAGGGGAGCACAGCCTTGGCAGAGTGGCTAAACCTGGCAGTGGGATGTTGCAATGAAATAACAGTCTCCATTTTTAAAGAATGCTTTATTCACTACATCCTAGAAATGTACCGTAAATGGAGCAAGAATAAACTCAGAAGCTTCTGACAGTACAGAGAACAGAGATACAATAAAACACCTAAAATATCAGCTCTTTTGAGAATAAGGCACGCTAGTTTTGTTTTTTTTTTAATGTTTTTCTTTTTTTCTTTGAATAGTTTGTTCTTAACCTAAAGATGTTCACATTTCAAGTTATCAGACTTACCTCAGTAGTAGTGTACATGAAATGGTTTAGAAGCAAGTGTAAAAGGCACGGGTGGGAGGCTCAGCGCAACCCGGCTGCCTGCGTCCCCGCGTCCTGCCTGCGTCCCCACGTCCTGCCTGTGTCCCCGGGTCCTGCCTGCTCCTGCCTGCTCCTGCCCCGGCGCAGGCAGCTCCCGCTGGTGGCCTGGGGCTCCTTAGGGTTTGCCCTTGTTGGCTCTTTTCTCTCCTTGCTACCTCTGCGAGCAGCAGGACCCTTGTCGTGTCGGTGGGGAGAGGATGAGTGGGAAGGGAGCCATCACCCTTCATCCCTCCTCCGTGGGTCAGCCGTGGCGTGAGGCTGGAAAGGGGCTGGCAGAGACCCAAACCACTAGACTGCCTTTTCCCGACGCCAGGGGTGTTTGTGCAGAGCCCATGGACCCACAGCAGCATTTAGTGTTGAGCCGTGCAAGGCCTTAGCCAGAAGGCCAGAGGAGGCAGCACCGGCCTCCCCGTTGGGGGCTTCCCCCTCGGGGCTTTGCTCAAATCACCTCCTCTTGCCCTACAAATGGGCAGGGCCTCGGGGCTAAGGTCTGGGTCCACTTCCAGAAGCACAGGGACAGACAATAAAAGTCTTCCAGGAAGGGGCGCGGAGGAGCAGAGTCCGACCTAATGGTTAACCTCCTCATGGTGCTTTCGCTAATGGGTCGACAGGTTTAAGGAGTGCTCAGCTTAGCTGAGCAAGAGCACCTAAAAAACAACCGCTCAATTTTGAGGCAAGGAAAAAAAGTGTATTAAAATGTTACTTAACTGAGCTGGACGTGGTCTGGAAGTGGTTCAGTTGTTAAAATATACTCAATACGAAACCCCTTCGGTTGGTACTTATACCACAAAAAGTAAAGGAACGTTGTTTACTCGCTCCCTGCTTCGCACCTCGTGTCACCGGAGCTGTGTTTGCAGGGCTGATGCACTTCATACAATGGGCAAGATATTTCTTTACCATTTTACCATATTTTACATTCACTGCACTACTAAATAAAAGCCTTTAAACAGGCCACAAAACACTGCAATAATATATTTACTTCTTAATAAAACAAACTTTTTTATAACATCGCAATAAAAGGTTTTTGTTTTGTGGCAAACCACATACCATGTAAATTTGCAACATAAAATGACTTTAAAAATGTATATTAAAAGATATTTACAAGCTCTATGTCTTAAAATCATCGGGTCTAATCACTCCCACCCCTGATGTGCATGTACAACTCCAGTTGCGGAGAAGGGGAATTAAGCATGGAAGGGAGGCCGGGAGGGAGGCTAGCCCCGTTTCACTAATCCCAGTATCACTACCACCCCTAGTACCTCGGAAATTTCTCATGGAACATGATGGAGCGATGGGTAAGTAACGCTGCGCATCCTCTCGGCGAAAGCGCGCCTGCTCTCACCGACAGCAGCATACATTCTCAGTCACTACAACATATACTTCAAAGAATAAAATAAAAAGCATTGAAAAAGAGCCTAGGTTTTATACTGGATGAAGATCTAAGTCAAGACACCTCGCGTGAAATATCGGCTACTCATTTCTGCATGTGCTCCAACTACAAGTAGCTTCAATAAATAGAAAATCCAGTTGTTAAGGAAAACTCAGAGCCTTTCCTTTACTTAACAGAAGCCTGCAAAATCACACTGTGAAGAGGTTTGTGTGAGGAGCCTTTTTTTTTTCTCTTTCTCCCAAACAGGCAACATTAGTTACTTCTGATTTCAAATAACAACGAGCAGATTGTATTAATGCCAGCACGAAAATGCAGAGGTCTTGCACATTTTTCAAATTGCACTTTCCAGTATAATTTTTTTAAATAAGATACTTGTTGGTTTTTTCTTAAAAAAAAAATCTAAAGTATGTATTCTTTAAATATTGAATATATTCTTCAAAATATATTGTTAAAACTTTCCCTAGCTGCTCAGGTGTGCTTTTTAATATATAGCTGATATATTATTAAAGGCACTACAAAATAGACATCTCTGGAGTGCAGAAATTACTAAAAAATAACCTTCATACCACAAATATATTGAAAATATAACTGCTAAAAAAAAAAAAAAAAAAGACCCTATGCAACCCCACTAGGATGCGTATAAATGCACGTCAGCGGTGGGCTGGATGCATCGAGGTCCTTTAGAAATGTATGAATACAGGCATGTTAAATTTTAAAAATAGCCTAAAAAAGTTAGTGAAAACTTCAAGTGTAGAAAATATTTCAAACACGTTTTTCTATGACATTCTTCACTTTCAGCATCAGTTTACCAAGCCCAAACGTTTACTCTTTTGCAGCCGATTCTTTCTTCATAAATAGTAAAGTGTTCCTTCAGTGTGTGTTTCTCTGACGCCCTCCTCTGCCGACAGTCTCAGTACGTCTGGTAGATGTCGTGGATGGGGACCTGGATGGTTGTGGCTGGGAATGCCGGGGGGATGTAGCTGGCGTATCCCCCGTAGGCAGCGGCAGCGGCGGCAGCGGCAGCGTTCTTCTGTAGCGTGGCTATCGTTGCCGTTGCCGCAGCAGGTGCCGCGAACGGCACGTAACTTGTCCCATAAATCCCAGCTGTGGGGATCCGCTGCACGTTGGGAGCCATGGTGTACACCGGCGTGATGGGGCGGCCCTGGAAGGAAAGCATTGGGTTCAGACCTCAAAAAAAGTGCTTAAATTGCTGTAATATCCTGTTTCCACCCCCTGAATTGCAAACCTCCTCGAAAGGGAGGTGATAACGGGAGGGTAGGCAGCGTGTGCCCTGTTGAACGAGAGTTATGCCATCATGGGGAGCTGTTCCCTTCCTCCCTCCTTCCCTCCCAGATTTGGGTCCCCAGTAGAGGGAGAGCAGCTGTCCAAAGTGCAGATGTCTAAGACAGGTCAGATGAACTGCAGGTCTGTTGGGCACTGTAACATCCTTGACAGCATCTCCTGAACGGGAGCAGGGCAAGAGGCCAGGCTTCCCCCCCAACCCCAGTACGCAGAGCAGGACATATGGGAAGCGGGATGTATGGGAAGTGGGATGTATGGGAAGCAGGACTTATGTGCTGAACTCACCTGGAAGGGGGGAGGCGTTGAGACGGCTGGTATTACAGCTGCGGCCGCGGCTGCTGCGGCAGCTGCTGCGCTGGCCGGGTCCTGCTGGACGGCTATAGGGTTCATGATGTGCTCAACGGTGTGGATTTTGCCGTCTTCCATCATCTTGGCCGGCGGCGCGGCCTGAAACATGGAGTACTGGGCACCAATGGCAGGGATGGCCACTAGGAGAGACCAGACACATCAGGTGCTTTGGGAGAGGGTCTCCAGGACCTCATCTCAAAGAGCAAGCAGCCCTCCCTCCCGGCAGCAACAGGTCTCCCGCAGTCGTTCTGTGCTGCTCTCATCAGGGCAGGCGGCCCCGTGTGCCAGCGGGGCACCTGGGGAGCCTGTGCAGTCACGGGCATGCCAGGGCTGGAGCCCTGCTGGGGACTGGGAGTTGCGTCCTGGATTTATGCAACCCCTTCCAACCACCACTGTTCTTCCCTCCCTGGCCAAGAGCGCAGCCCAAGCACAGGGATGGGTGGGAGCGCATACTGTCCCGGTGGGGTCCCTGCTCCAGCCGTTGAGATCAAGGGACGTGTAGCTGCCATAGGCAGAGCTGCTCCAGGAAAGAAAAGTGTGGTTTGTACTGCAGAAGTTGCAGAGAGCAACTGGTCCAGTCTATGTGCCGTCCTTTGGCCAACCCTGCGAAATATCAGCTCATTTACTATTATGCTTTTCCCAGGACTAACTTGCCTAAATATGTTTTATCCCATCTTTCTGCTACAGGGTCAATCTGTTTAATGACACTAAAAGAGAAATTGCTCTTTAGAGAATTCTCCCTCGTGCCAAAATTGGACAACGTGAAATAATTAGAGCTACAGTCTTCCAAATGAAGGGAAAACGCTCTGGTCAGAATGACGGTGTTCAGAGACGGTGAGTTTGTACATGGTCCAAAATGGAGCTTCATGGCACTACTTAGGGAAGAAATGTGCTTTGCTGAACATTCCCAATAATCACAATAATTGAACGTGAGCCAGCAATGTGCACTTGCAGCCCAGAAAGCCAGTTTTACCCTGGTCTGCATCAAAAGAAGCGTGGCCAGCAGGCTGAGGGAGGTGACTCTCCCCTTCTACTCTGCTCTGGTGAGATCCCACCTGGAGTACTGCATCCAGCTCTGGGGTCCCCAGTACAAGAAAGACATGGACCTGTTAGAGGGGATCCAGAGGAGGGCCATGAAAATGATGGGAGGGCTGGAACTGGAACACCTCTCCTCTGAAGAAAGGCTGAGAGAGTTGGGGTTGTTCAGCCTAGAGAAGAGAAGGCTTCGGGGAGACCTTATTGCAGCCTATCAGTACTTAAAGGGGGCTTATAAGAAAGATGGGGACAGACTTTTTACCAAGGCCTGTAGTGACAGGACAAGGGGTAACAGTTTTAAACTGAAAGAGGGTAGATTTAGATTGGATATAAGGAAGAAATTCTTTACTGTGAGGGTGGTGAGACACTGGAACAGGTTGCCCAGAGAAGTTGTGGATGCCACATCATTGGACATGCTCAAGGTCAGGTTGGATGGGACTTTGAGCAACCTGACCTAGTTGAAGATGTCCCTGCCCATGGCAGGGGGGTTGGACTAGTTGATCTTTAAAGGTCCCTTCCAACCCAAACCATTCTATGATTCTGTGATGCTATAATTTCCATCGTTGCCTTACAGTGCACACTTCAGCATTCAGCTCTCAAGCCTTTCAGCAGTGAGGTTATTCACAAGGAAAACAGAGTAACCAATAAATGATGGTGATGTTGGCATCTATGGGAGGTGCAGCCAGTAAATCAGAAATGAAGCCAAATACACACATGGATTTCTTTCACTGGGATGAAACTTTGCAATGTGGAAGTGTGCAGCTCTGCCTGTGGAGAGCAAGCAGTACTCTCGTTTTGATCCTGGAGACTGCAACAAAGGATCTGATCAGATATCTTTCGGGCAGAGATGTTTCCACCACCAGTGGTCCACCACTGTTTCCTCAAGCAGAGATCTCCACCCATGAGCTTTTCCAGTTCTCCTTCTACACCAAGTCCACCTGGTCAGCTCAAACCAGTTTTATCACTGGTTTAAATAACCTGGATAATTTCTCACCGATGCAAAGGCAGAGAGCTTGTGTGTTCCATTCTGTGGTAACTTCAGGCAGAAAAGCAGTAACAGGCAGCTGGGGTATTGGGGTGACCTCTCAGAATTTTTCTAACCATTTGCAAAGAAATGAGCTTTAAGGATGTTCTAAATGGCACGAAACTTTGCAGTCAGTACATCTCTACTTCTCCGTTCTGGTAATGTGCTTTCAGAGTCATACCCTTTTAATAACACAGGTAAGTCTTGCATGTAGTACCTCTTACTAGATCATCTGATCTGGTTGGGGAAAATGGACCAGGTGCCCCTGTGCTCAGAGGCTGTGCTGGAACCATACAAGAGGGGAAGACCTGATAAAGAAATCTGAATCTCAACATGCTTCAAGTGTAGAAACATTTAGACTTGACCTTCAGGCTTTTGTTTGGCAGTCGAATAAATTACAGACACCACTAATAGGCGTGTATTTCAAAGCCCACTTTTCAAGCATCCTTTAGTAATACCTGGAATTCCTGAAGTATCTTTACAAACACGCAGAGTGGTAATATTTTCTGATTGTGAGTGGGTAGTTTTCTCAGGAAGTCTGATCTTCCTTTGGAAACGGCTCTAATCTTAACAGCCTTCCTTTGTTTCTAGACCTCTTCTCACATTGTCTCATCCAGCTGTTATGAAGAACTCTTCACAGCCTTCATTAGATGCAAGCTGTAGTTTCCACTGACAGTATGGAGCATGTTTTGGGAAACCACTGCAGCTCTATTATTAAACACCGCTTAGGTCCTGCAGTTACAATTTACTTGGAGAGAGGAATGGTGAGAAGACCTGAGGACTTCTGCAAGAGGGCTTGGCCCCATCACCTGCAAGGACCTTCTTCCTCAGGCTGCTTTTCCAAATAAAAACTCTCGAAACAGGATCTTGAGGAATTGCAGGGCTTCAGCCTTCATCCTGTTCACCTGGGAATGGCAAGGGCTGGATACTCAGTTGAGGATGTGGCACAAAGCGGTGATCCCTGCCCTGCCCCTTGGGCTGGCTCCCTGCAGCCCAGCACTGCTGAGAGCTCCCCTGCAGGTCACTGTGTGGCTGTGGGCTGGACCCCGAGGGCTCCCTGCATCACTCCTTCCCCATGCTGCTGATGGTGATGGAGGAGCTCACCTCAGCCAGGGACTTCCCTGCAATGGGAAACCCCCAGGTCCTTTTCCCACCAGAGAAATATGAACTGAGCAGGGGAGAGCTCTGACCTGGCTGGAAATCTGGGGTGGGAATCGCCCAGGGTGAAATTAGCAGTGAAGAAATTAAAAGAGAGGAAGATTGCTCTTAGTCACCATGGTCTAGTGTACATGACTAGATGGAGAGGAAAGTCTGCTTCCTCCCAAGGAGATGCAAAAGGGGACAGGAGGGGTGGGCACAGCTTCAGCCCTTTTTCCTTTGGTTTGAAGAGCTCCCAGTCATTCATGTCCCCTGCCCCGCTGCATGCCTGTTTGCAGAAAGCCCGGCCAGGGCCAGGAGGCATCTGGCACAGGGGAGCGCTAAGCCCTGGCCCTGGGGCTGTCTCCACTGCCACAGCCGTGGGCTGGAGGGGTGCCCGCGTGCCTGACACGGGGCTCGGAGCGGGAGCTCGCCTGCCACCTCTGCTTTCCTCCCTTCATTGCACATACTAACCTGCACCGGGCTTAATGGCCACCGGATTGACTGCAGGTAACTCCAAGTTGGGTACCAGCTCGTATCCTTTCTCCTGCTGTTTTCCTTTGCCTTCGTGGTACCTGCTGTAGATGCCACGACCGGCGGAGTATCCCCCCAGGTAGGAGCCCCTGGGGCCTGGGGCTCTGTTGCCAGCTGCACCTCGCCCTCTGCCTCGTATGCTGCCTGCTTATGATAACAACATAGAAGAGGACGGTGAATAACGGAGAGCGACAACCCCGTGGAGAGCACGAACGGCCCCAGGCTGAGACCGTGAGGCACGTGCTTAGAAACGAGGCTGCTGAAGTTAGTTTGATCTGAGTCTTAGTGACTTTGCTTATGAAAACAGAAGAGTTTGGCCTTAGAAGCACCCATTAAGACTACGCAAGTTTTGCTCTTGGTGTTTCTGACCATACATTAACTGCTCATTTATACTGATGCAACTCTCGTGGCCAGTGTTTTGGATATAATCCACTCAGCAGAGAGGGAGGGGCTCCTCCAGGGGCCATTTCTATGCAGTAGGAACAGCTTTCGCTTTCAGCTGTCCTCCAGAGGAGACCCAGCCTCTCAGCTGCCGCGATGGAACCCTGCAGAGATGGCCCGAAGTTGCACCTGACCTTTAACCAACTTTGTCCCACCATTGCATATATTTTTACTAGTGTTGTTTGTTTTCTCTGCTATTTTATTAGTAAAGTGAATATACCCCATCTCCAAAAATATTGCCTTTATTTATCTTAGTGACTCCACTCACGTTATGGCAGTACTTTGGACACTGCGGTATTAATGCACTCTATGATGGCCTAATTGAATATTTAGACTGTCAGTTAACTCCTTTGTAGTTCATTGCAAGTACAAATCTCGAAATTGAGAAGAAGCTGAAATTCTTGATCAACTAGGGTTAAAAATATTTCTTGGTTTATGTGGGTGCTTTAAGAATATATTCATGCTAAACTGCCTGTTTTATGGAAATACACATTAAATTTCAGGAAACTATAATTCCTGTAAGTACAGGATAATTGTAATTGTAACACCAGTTATAGCTCCTAGGGTTTTTTATTAATAACTTATTTTTTGTTAATTTTTAATGACTGTAACTGATAACTAATTAAAGTATATATAATAAAAGAATTATTTCACTCACGTGATTCCTTCTACTCATAGTTCTCAAACGACTTTATAAAGGACACAGCACTACTGTCATTTTAATGCGGAGGGCAAATGACACCTGGAGAGCTCCCAACTGAGGTTTTCCCTGACATCCCTCCCTTCGGATGACCAGGTCACCGGACCCACACCTCCAGGAGAAGGCAAAGGGAGCACTCTGTCACAATCTCTAATACCTAGGATCCAGCTCTTTGGAAGGAGGCATCAGAAGCTGGAGTCCTTGGACTTGCTCAGACTTAGTACAGCACTCATAAAAACCAGATCCCTCTCTTCCCCCTGCCGTGCTCATTCTTAACCATTGTTTTGATGCCTCCCTCATACTAGCCTGTACATTAGCAATTATTTATAGATAAATACACTCTGCATAGTCATAAATTAAAACAAGACCGAAGAGAAATATGGCAAAAACACCTATAAAAGAGTGTTTAAGAAAAAAGTGTGAAGGACCAGCTGTCCTTTGGCTCAGGCAGACCTTGGGTCACACCAGCCTAAGACCAAACCTGCGCATCACATCCCCTAATTATGCTTACTAACCTTTCACAAAGTAATCTCTGTTGGGCCCGATCAAGGCATTGTACGGATATCCGTAATACGCTAGTGTGTATGGATCACAAGAGTAAACATAATTAGGTTGCTGAGTTACTTCTGGCGTTGCTGCGGCCCCTCCTTTTGCTGCTTTCTGGTAGCGAGTGTATTGCTCCTTGTCTACTGGCTTGGCCAAGGTAACCTCCAGGCACGAGCCTTCCAGTTCGACACCATTAAGGTTGTTCATGGCGTGAATGGCATCTTCCCTGGTTGTAAAGTGCACGAAGGCGTAATCACGTATTTTTTTCACCCGCTCTACACAGCCAGGGTTAAACTGCCCAAAGACCTTTTTAATGGTGTCCTCTGTGGTCTCAATCATTAAATTCCTCACATAGAGGATTTTAACAGTCTCCATGATGTCTTCATCCACATCTATCTCTGGTTCCGCCCAGTCAACAGCAATTTGGTGTCCCCACAGCTGGATCCTTCCCGGCATGAGTTTCCTCCTGGCCATTGCTGCTGCTCGATGGCTCTCATACTCCACGAAGGCGAAGCCTCTGTTCTTCATCTTGTCTGCAGCACTGGCATACACGATGACATCCAGCACGCCTTCTGTCACCTTGGCGATCTCTTCCAGGATCTCCTCTCTCTTCTTCATCTTGGGAATGCCTCCGATGAAGAGCCGGCAGTTATCCACGCTGCAGCACACACCCAGCAGCCTGCCGGGGCGGATTTCATAGTTGTTCAGTTCCCTGACGGCACGCTTCGCCTCGTGCTTCTGCGTGTACATCACGAAGGCGTAGCCACGGTTCTTCCCATCAAAGTCCATCATCAGGCGCATTTCATAGATGCGGCCGACGGACTCGAACACAGGGACAAGCTCATCTTCGTAGACGTCGCGGGGGATTTTGCCCACAAAGACTTCGCAGCCGCGAGGAGGGTGCAGGCCCTCCCAGCCAGGAGGAGGGCCGCCGTACTTGCGTTGCCCATTCTCCTGGATCATGCTATATCCAGTACGCTCCATGAGGGCCAGCAGAGCTGCCTCATTGGGTGCACCAGCAACACCTTCAGGGACTTTCGTGGTAGCCATGTTGGAAGAATCGTTGCTCATCCTTGCAGTGGAGTCCTCAGCGGTCATGGTGTCAAACTCATTCACAACCTGATAAAACCTGGGCAAAGGAAGAAGGAGGACACTCGTGAGAAGCTGTTAGCTACCACCAGAATCCCACCCCTCTCTTTTGTCTTCCTGCAGTTGTTCTGCAAGTTTGTTTTTCAAACTGGGATTAAGGCTGCAGAAAAGCAGATGAACGAGCCACACCAGCCTGAACATTGATACTGCAGGGGGAGCGCATCCTGGATGTAGGCACAGTCCTTCTTTGAGGGGAGTGTGAGGATTGCCTGCCCGTACCACCCCAGCACCGAAAGCTGCTGCCACAGGAGCCTGAAGTTGCATGAAGGGATGCCATCAAGCACCTCAAAACTTCCAGACCTTAGGGAGGCTCGTCTCCTCTTTGAATAGGTTGGAAGGAGCTGGCATGGGATTGGAAAAGGGAAGATACTGCCATGGAGCCAGTGGTTCCCACCTCCAGAGCCCTCTCCTCCCTCTCAGTCATTACTTAGTTAATCCATTTACTCCTGAAGAGCACAAGTGCCAGGTGCCATACTTCACAGTGAAAGATGGCAAATGCATGAGAAGCACCAGGCATGGTTCCCATTTGATAACAATGCCTCATTCCTCTAGGCCTTCACAGTAACTGTTGAGTATGAAATAATAAATATGCTTTAGCACTGGGGAACCAATTCTTGTTCTCCCATGCAAAGGGTGATCTGGCAAGCTTCTGAGTTGCCTGCTACTTGTGGTACAATGTCTGATGTGTTTGTCTTTTCCCTTATTACAACAGGACTTCAAAAAAGCTGAGGAGAATGACTCCCTTATGACAGGCAACTTGCTTTAGAGCAGTTGGCCAGCACAGCCCTGCAAGCCAACAAGGGGAAGGCAATCTCTGAAACCTCATTCTGCTTTTGAACACAGGCAGAGGGTGGGAAATGCAGACGTACAGGAGGAGATGACCATGCTAACGACTACAACTGCAAGAGAGTGGGCTTCCTCTCTGAGCACAATTAAATAAGACACCGAGACTCTAAGAGTAGTTAATTCAGTGACTTATAAAACTGGAAAGGACCATCAGACTATTTAATGTGAGTGATTGCATATGACATGGACCATTACATTTTATTGTTATTGATACATTGACTCCTATAACATTTATCTGAGTAAATTGTATCTTCCAGAATGACCTTGATTTTAAGGTATCACAGAGCTGTAGACCCTACCACTTCCCTGTATGTCTTGCTTGCTAATCAACCCCTCAGACAAGCAAGCATGCTGTATTTCTCATGAGAATTTGTCTGGCTTTTGCTTCCATCTAGGATTACTTGTTAAACCTTTCTCTGATAGATTAGAGAGTCTTTCAAAACCTCTGCTTTTGCCTTATGATGATATTTAAGTTGTGTAATCAAGCCACAACTCTGTCTTTTTAATAAAACTTGCAGGCTGAACTCCTGAATTCCTTCACAATCAGTCATTTTTTCACCTAAAATTGTTTTTGTGTCTCTTCTGACAGTTCTCTAGAGTTTCAGCCTTTTTCACCCTTGCTATATACAGGGTTGAAGATCATCCCTCTTTCTTCTCCCCACGTCTCTGTATTGCCAAGGCCTGTTTCTCCACACCTTCTCACTAGCAAACCATGTGGAGTTTTTTTGCAAATTCTAACCCCAAATCCTTTCCAGAAGCACCACTTGCTGGGGTTAGGTCCCATGCAGCAGGCATGCCTTGTGTTTGTTACTCATAAATGCCACAACCTTGTGTTCAGCCCTATACCAACTGCCTTTTGAGTAGATCCCACCTTCTAAGTGCTACACCATTGGCTCCCCCGCATTGTTTTTTACATCTCCATCAGCCTTTGCATCATCCACCAATTTATTTGCCATGATTTGCATTCATGACCAGCTTGTTGATGGAACTGTCAAAAAACACTGGCCCCTGTAGGAAACTCTGCAAACCACCATAAGAAACGCTCCTAATCTGTGTTTGACAGGCTTATTTTCCAAAAAAAGGACAAAGCTTCAGCCAGATTTATTTATTCTATGTAGTCATGTTATTCAGTGGGACACAGGTTTCTCTCTGTCCCACAAGGACTCTGATATATACCCTTTGTTAGAATGATTTGGCCATTTTCAGTGCATTGGTTACCATGCAGGCAGGTCTTTCACTAGTACATTAGGCCCAAGTCCACAGAAATATGGGCGCAAAATTTAGGGACCTAAGTCTGATTTGTATGGTCCACAAAACCCGTTTAAATCCTAGCAACCTTAGCACCTCAGATTTTTTTTCAGTAAAGCTCCTGAGCTGCCGAGAATTGTGCTGGTCTGTACCCAGAGATGCCTCTGTACCAGCCAGGGCAAACACCACTGTGCCTCGTTCAGCTCCTAAATGCGTTTGGGATTGGGAAACCAGACGTCTGAGCCTCGGTCTGTGGTAGGGCCTGATCCTGCAGGTGTGTTTGGGCCATGGGTGTTACATGCTGATGCCTCTGAGCCATTTTCATTTAAAAATATGGAGAGCAGAGGGGGAGGCAGAGAAGATGGAGGGCAGTAATAGTGATGCTGATGCCCAGGCAATACTTTAGAAAACATAATTTCTTTGAAGCCAGGTCTTTCATGGAAGTGCATCAGTTTTGATAGCTTCTTGCTTTAAAATGTTGTTGATAAACATATTTCTCTCAGATTCAAATGTTCGCCCTTTTTAATGTGTCACAGTCAGACATCTTCATTTTACTCCTGGGAATTATTTGACATAATTAAAAAAAATTAAGGTAGAGAAAAACACTTCATTTCTCACTTGACAATTTGTTCCTAAAAATGTGACTCCACCTTTCCCTGAATGAAAGCAAAGCTTGTTAAACAAACACTTTACTGAGGAATAATCATTACCTTTACAGGGGCCACCTGTTGGCAAGTGAATTACTTATCACCCCAGGTTTGGGTAAGTTTAGAAATGAGTCATTACCATCAGTTTTAGGTCAACTTACAAAACAGAAGTCTCTGTATTCTGTTATCTGCAGGGCTCAGTCGCTGGGGCTATAGAAAGCTACAGATGGGCACCAGGACTGTGGAGAGAGGAGAGATGGAGCAAAGCCTCCCCTGCCCACCAGAAACCAGCTGGTAATTCGGTGGCCATCCAGGAACTGGCATGTTCTCCAGCACTTTGCACTGCACCAGCAGGACGATTTCTAGTATTGGAAGTTGTACTTGAAGCTGCTGCTAAGTGCTGATGGCCACCTTTGCTGCAAACACTACCATACATGGTTTGTGATAGTGAATAATTAAAAATTCTTTGTGAACCTAAAATGCATTTTATCCCTATGTGATTTATTGGGAATCAAGATTCATGATCAAATGTGTTTATTTTCTCTGTGCAGTTCCATAGAGCTGGGTTTCATAAGTATACACTACCTAAGACAACTATAGAGCCCATGTAGTCCTACTTGATGCAGCTAAATATACACTTAACAACATTCATTGCCACATGACACAATCAACACCTTCACCAAGTTCAGATATCATCTACCTTGATGAGAAAAAAAATGCAGGCATGTCTGGGTCTGAGAACTCTCTCCTGCTGTTGTTACTGCCTTACAAAATGGGCTGCCAGCACAACCTAACCTATTCATGCCAAAAAGGAATCACTTTCGAGAAAATTGTTTTCAAAATTACCTATTTCTAAAGTGTTCAATCCTACTGGTGCATTTTTTTAGCCTACAGTAAACTGGTCGCGGAAACTTGCTATTGTGTTGTAGGTGTACACAGGGCATGAGCTAATACTGTGGGTTTAGTGGGCTTAATAAAGCCAGACTGATTTCAGTACATCCACCAAGTGTGATTAATGCTAGAAGAGGTAAAAGTTTAAGCAACAGTAAAATGTAGTGTCTTGTGAAATATAAGTGCTTGATTTCTAGTCTCTGAGGAGGAAGGTACACCTGATCTCGATGACAAAGATTCATAAAAGGGAGACAGTGAAAAATATTAATTCCTAATAAGAAAGGTTGTGCTTTGGAGACAACTAAGTTTTAAATGACTAATTATCAGGACTGAAACAAGATTGGCTTCTTTCCTTCTCAGAAAAAGGTAAAGCCTGCTTGATTTTTCAGCGCCACGTTAAATGGATGCTAACTGCTGCCAGCCCACCAGGAGCCAGGCTTGCGAGCCCTTTGGTTCCATGTCTCTGCTCCAAGGACTCTCCCTTGTGCAGGTGAACTCTCAGACATACACGTTTCACTGAAACCATTCAAATTTCACTTCCCCTTGCTTATGAAACTCCTTCCCCACTGCCAGTCTGGTGGGTGTAAATAGTTCTTGCCCTAAACATTAATTACCTTCTTTTTAACCTATCTTTTTTTACATCGTAGCTCAGAATATTAAATAGGAAACTTACTGTGTTGGCAGTGACTGAAGCATATTGTGAGCAGGCTGATTAACTGAGGCAGATCTTTTATTAAACAGAAATACCACGCCTTGATTAACAACAATGCGGGGCCAAACGCTGATGTCCCTTGTGCCAGGGCAAAGGCAGCTCAGGGCCCCGGCCAGAAAGCGATACCCACAGTCCATATAGCATCTTATCCCTGGGCTTGTCCAGCACTGGGCAGTGCCCTGTGAAGTTATGCAGCCACCTGCTCCTCTGTTGATCCCGGTGTGGTAAAACAGGCTTTTACAAACACAGGGACACAGCCGTTGTCCTTGTAGCAGCAACCGCATGTCCACTCCACTCACGCGCTCCTATAAAATGGGTTTGTTTATGTTTGCGCTGAATTCATCCCTCCAGTTTTGTGTTACATAGACTTAGTGGCATCATGTGTCCTTCTGCAGGTGACACAGCCGCCGGCAGTCACATAGCACGGGGACGGGTGCCGGCACCACGACAGGCAGCAGGAGAGCCCAGGGAGACCCACTGGCTCTGTGATAGCCAGAGGGAGGAGGGGACAGGGACACCCACGCCCCAGCTGCAGACCCTGGACCATACAAACTCCTGCTGAGCTGACACGGCGTGCCCTCAGGGACACCGCACAGCTGCCTTGCTTGCTTCAAGAAACCACCACAGTTTTGCATTTTAAGCCACAGCTGCTGCAGAGGAAAGGTTGGTCGCTGAAATTTTAACTAAATACACCCTGTTGACAGAGGGAAATAACAGCTACTGGTTTAAATGTGACCTTCCTAGTTTTTTAGTTGAAATAATAAGGGCAAATGGTAATCCTGCTGCTGACATTGAGCAGCAGCTCTGGAAGCACGGCTGCCATTAAAGCTCTTTATTTTTAAAAGCTGACTCTTTTCTCATGGCAACTTTAGATACATAAAATGTACATAACAACAACAACAGCTTACTAATAACAACTGCATAACTTTATCACAAACATCAGATATCCACAGAAATGCTCTTGCTGAAAACCCAGTTTACCTGTTTACAGATCTGTTGGCGGAACAGAAAAACGCAGGGACCATGTCAATTCAAAATAAGGCAGTGGCTCAAGCCACTCGAGCTTCAAGTGTAATGTGCAAGTTACCTCCCCTTTTAAAGATAACTATCGTATCATTATACATCGGTTTTCTTTTTCTTGGCAAGACTGTCAGTCCTTTCTTACGATTTATTTGCATATATGAGCTGAACAAAGCCGGTGTCTTTGGGGCTGTTTACCGAAGCTGAGCCATGGCGTGCCTGACTGCAGGGCCCAGCCTAGCAGTCCTGCAGCCGCAGCCATGGCAGGGAGCTGGCGTGCAAGTTGCTCCTTCCCAAACTAATGGTGGAACAGAAAGTCCCACCTCTTTTACGAACGTGCCTAACGTAGCCACTGGCCCCGCAAGCTCTCGCTGCCATCCCATGTGCTTCCTGGCAGAAGGCTTTGCCCTCTGTTTGCAATCAGCTTAGGGGACATCCTGCTGGAAGCGGCATCCTTGGCTTCTCTCCATGCACAGTGCAGACAGAGGCCAGGCAGGCAGCAGGTGTGGTGAAAAAAGAGTCCGATCTTTGGTGAAAAATCCATGCAAAGACTTTGCCTGACTCCAATTTAATTTATATTTCAAGTGTCAAAGGCTAGTCCTCGGTATTGTTTTCAACAGGAGCTGAAGCACAACTTGGTTCCCTACCTGCTGTCGCTAGTGAAATGCAAACGTCTGAAGTTGAATCTTGTGGTGGGTCAGTGCAAGAGAGAGTGCAGCATTTCAGCACGGCTTTTTGGCTAGGGACCTTTTCTGAAAGGCTTTCATACAGGAAAGGGAAGGTTACTAGGGATGGATGGTATCTTCAGACTTTTAACAAAAAAACCAATACTTGAGGCCAACAGGCCATGAGAATGCCTTCAGTGTGTCAGACATATTGCTTTACCGGCAGCTGAACTGGGTGAAGAAGTTGCCCCAGGCTACATTAAATGCTTTGAAAAGGTGGATTTTCTTAATCTGGATCATTTTGGCAAAACCCTGTGGAGAAGGTGGTGAACTGCATCAGCAGACCCGAAGGGGCAGGAACATTGGCTGGCAAGAGACTTGATGAATACCTTGTGATGAGCAGCTTGGGAGAGTAATCTCAGAGATCAGATCAGCACTAGTTATTGACAACGACATGTCTGTCTGCTGTGCAAGTTACCCTGCTGCTGGCACCGCTAAAGCACTGCATATTCTCATCATCATGCGTGTGCCTGAATGAAGGCAATCAAACTTATCCATCTCCAACTAGGGTCAACTGGGAAAACCTTCTGGCTCAGATGCTGCATGGGACCCAAAGAGATGCACATGCAGCAGCATTTGCTGCACCACATCATTTCCCATGTATGTTCAGGCATGAACACGTACAGCAGTGGCTCTCTGCCCACTAGAAATACTATACTTAAATGTACAGAGAAACAGTGTAAAGTACCTAAGGGTACTGGCCTACTAAATCCCCAGGCTAGCTGCTGAAATTCCCACTTCTGCCAACGGTGACACTCAGCATCCTAACCTAGGGCCTATCATCAGGGGTCCGGCCACCAATTTCAGTGGGAGAGTTCTTATTTCAAGCTTAAACTTCAATTTTATTCTGGTCAGTTAGTCATGCTCCCCTTGTATGGGGCAAGTTAATATTCTGGGCCTGAAAAGCAGTTTCAGGGTGGAGTCTCATCATCATGCGTGTGCCTGAATGAAGGCAATCAAACTTGTCCATCTCCAACTAGGGTCAACTGGGAAAACCTTCTGGCTCAGATGCTGCATGGGACCCAAAGAGATGCACATGCAGCAGCATTTGCTGCACCACATCATTTCCCATGTATGTTCAGGCATGAACACGTACAGCAGTGGCTCTCTGCCCACTAGAAATACTATACTTAAATGTACAGAGAAACAGTGTAAAGTACCTAAGGGTACTGGCCTACTAAATCCCCAGGCTAGCTGCTGAAATTCCCACTTCTGCCAACGGTGACACTCAGCATCCTAACCTAGGGCCTATCATCAGGGGTCCGGCCACCAATTTCAGTGGGAGAGTTCTTATTTCAAGCTTAAACTTCAATTTTATTCTGGTCAGTTAGTCATGCTCCCCTTGTATGGGGCAAGTTAATATTCTGGGCCTGAAAAGCAGTTTTCAGGGTGGAGCTACTGCAGAGAGGGGGGTCTGTGCACAATTCTCAGTTGCTTAAATTCATCCTAAGTGGCCTAAGCACATTAAAAATGGTTGGTTCCATTTAAAACACACCAAAAACTGTCAGCTTAACCTTTTGATTGTGTTCTCTTCAAAGAAGGAACATAAAGAAACAGAAAATTAAGGGTGGTATTTCCAACAGTATTCAGCATCTAGCACTACTCCCCCTGACATCAGTTATAAGACTCTAATGGCTTCTATAGGGATATATTTAAGACAGTGATGAGCACTACTGAAAATCCTGCCTTAAAAGTCTTGCAGAGACTGGTTATGTCCTCCAGGCAGCAATCAAAAGCAATGTATTTGGCTTAAAAAACTGTAACGGAATTATTAAAAATCTGTTCTTTTACTTCTTGCTCCTTTTTAGGAGGAAAACATCTGAAATTATTCTGTAAATTAACATCCTGGAATTTCCCAGGATGTTCCCAAACTCGATTCAGATAATTGAACACCGAATCTGTACAGTCAACAATTGGCTACAACTTCAGACTAGGATTTGAAGGTTAAACTTCTTATTTTCATCACTATCATTAAGAACAATAATAATCACAGATCTAATTCTCTTAGCCATATTGTACCACTTCCCTTAGCCATATTAATCTTACCTCACAGCAATTTTATATGCAATTTAAAAAATGGAGCTGAAACTATGATTCCCCTACAAAATGAAGTCACCTTGTACTGTGCAAACTTCCTGCCTATTCTGTTATTCACCCTCTCTGCATCTTTCTAAGGCATATTTAATTTGGAGTGTGATCCTGCAAAGGCTGTCAAAGGTTCCGCTTGTGTTACCCATAAGCACTATCAGTGCCCAGCAGTGAACATTCCCAGGGTGGAGGTCCCTCAAAAACCTAACCTCCTGGCCTAGAAACTGCAAAAATAGTATTCAATGGGATATCAATGATGATATCTCAAATAATAAAGTGAGAAAACTTTCCTGAGCCTGGCACTTTACTTCTTGCCATTGCTTTTTGATGATCACAAGTGAAAATTCTGTTCATGCATATATGGTTTTCCCATGGCGAGAATGAAGCGATGCTGATGAAAAAGTTACTGTTGTGCCAAAGCACCACCAACACCTAAAGCATCTTACCAATATGGTTGAATATTTTCCCTGCTTCTGCAATGTGAATTCTGTCAATGCAGTGTGTGTTTCTTGAGTGTTTTTACGCTACTGCAGTGCCAAACTAGCCATCTCAGCTTAAACCACCTCTGAAGGAAGTTTGGGTAAGCACACCGTTTCTCCTCCCTTATTTTATAATGTGCTTTGCTGCAAGTCATTCAGAACTTTGTCCCAACTAGTTGTGTAACCCGTGTGTTGTATCATTTGCCCCAGCTCCATCTTTTACCCAGTCCAATTCAAAATAATTCTATAACTCTCAGCTATTTCGATACAACCAGTCGCTGGCTGAGGCTGAAGTTATTATCCTGCAAGATATTAAAGCTACATGTTGAGGAAAGCTGAGAAGATGAGAGATGGGATGTGTAATCATTCTTATCAGCTTTCCAAATCAGGAAACAACACAACCCTTCCCTTCTCCCCAAATTCCCGTATTTCAATCTAGTCAACAAAGCCTATTATTACCACGGTCAGACAGGAAAACGTGTGACATATAAATAAAATGCAATGTAGTCACTGGGTATGTAACAAGTATTTCCTATTCTGGATGAGCTGCACTTGATGGGAAACTTTTTGTGGCATTTGTTTACCATAAATGCAATTAAACAGTGTTCTCTGCAGAGATGCTGGTACAGGTAAGTGTGTCCTCCTCATTAACTGTCTGCTTTAAAAAGCATTCTCCCTAGGAAAGGAAGAAGTGTTTCATTCAGTGTGGACTAGGAGCTCGCAAGCTTTTGCCATAAGAAAGACAGGAAGAACGATCTTCTGCAACTGAAAAACAAAACCACAACTAGACTCATCTGTTAATTATTACACAGGAAAGATCAGACATTCACCTATTTCACTTCTTGCCTCTTCGAAGAAAAATCTTATGTATTAACACGGTGATTTAATTTGGTCATTGAAAATGTCTGTGAAAAGCTTTTCTGAACTCTGTGGAGTAGGGATACGTGTGCATGTGCTTGTGATTTTTCTTTGTTACTATAATGCAGAACACTCTGTCTGTCTGTCTGTCTGTCTGCGTAAACATTGCAGTAACATGTTCCACTCTACAGTGCAACCAAGAGTATCTGAAAAAGTTCATAAACTACAGTTCCCTTTTCAGCCTTTCTGATCTAACTTTTTCAGCTAACTCTTCTGGAGATCCCGGAGTGAAACATAACACATCCTGCCTGTTCATACAAAGTCGACTCACTTAGTCAATTTTATAACAATAAAAATAGCTTCAGACTTTTCAGTTCACCCTAATCTTATGCTCTATTTTTATTGCAACATTCTTAGTTTTGTGTTCACCACGTGAACACCGCAACAACGGGGGGCCCAACCTGCAACCCTGCTTTCAGCAGGAGGCAGAGATTTCAGGGAAAGCTGAAAGTGGCCCGATGTGTTCCCTCCCCCTCAGGTCACAGAAATGAAAATCAGCATAAAGCAAACTGCAGTTGGGATGTGAATGTTCGCTGCTGAAAGTACATTAAACTCAAAGCATTTGGCTTAGTCAGTGGCTGGGTGTTGGTTTTTTTTTTCCTTTGTGCACTGACATTTGACCCCTTTTATAATATGCACCTTGCACCGCTGAAACCCAGTTAGTTATTTATTAAACTCAGGTACCAATGGCTGACTTGTACATATCAGGCTTTTAACTGCCTGGCGTTGCCTGTGCGCGGAGGAGAGGGGGATGAAAGGCAATCGTCTTTGCTGTGAAATTCTGTCATATCGGCAGAAAGGAGCTGCAAAGTGCAGCGATTTGTACCTGACCTCTGATCTAAGAAGTTTGTACAAACCTTTGAACCTTGGATTGAAATTGAGAAACAAGGTTTACAAGTACAAGGAAGAGATTTCCAGCACTCGTTACCTGTGCCCAGGGTTAATATTATAAATTAAAAAAAAATGTTTAACCAAGGCAGTGACTCTCAGGAGGCACCATTCCTGTGCTGGGTTAATTCAAGACAATTTAAGTCTACTGAAATTACAGCTCGGTTGGAAACACCTAGGGTTTGGAAATGAAATTTCTGTGCGCCTCAGAAAAGGAGTGGGATTTGAGACAGATGTCATTTGAAATTCACCTTTTGCTGACCTTAACCGGGATTTTTTTTTTAAATTAAAAGCTGAAGAAAGAAGACAAGCAACATTTGATTCAATATCATTTCTTTAGCAAAGAATGGAGCTGAAATGCAGAATTGAATAGAAATGATTAAAGAGTAGCAAAATGGCTCCTCCTTTGTTAACTTTTATTTATTTTTATCCAACACGTTATCTAATTTCGGTTATACAGTGCAGAGCTATATGAGAAACCCATGGAAAAATAACCAAACCGACAACATTACAACAAGCTCTTCATAGACAGTCATATGGCCTTGTCTTGACGAGCAAAAAGGACATGTTTTGCAGTTCTGTTAGATTAACCGTGTTAATTTAATTAAAAAGCTCTCTCAACTCTTTCAGACACTGGCAAGGTCTTTGGTGCAATATCATTAGCTAACACCAACATGCACCACCGTGGACTGCGTTGGGTGTGAAGGCCTTCAGAGATCAGCTGCGATAATACGATTGAAAAAGACGCCCTTTCTGCAACCCAGCCCGTCAGGCCATGGAGCGTTGCAAGGGATGGCAGTAACGTTTTGCCGTGACATCCCTCACATGCTCCGAGCACTGGCTGTCATCCATGGCAAGCTTGGGTGTGCAAAGGGAAGGAGCACTTTACACACACATTTTGAAGCACGGCTTCAATCCCACCTAGCTCAGGACAGGACACCATTATACACAACTGCTGCATCTGGTCCACATGAAAATGAACAATTTCGTCGTTGGTTTTAATCAAACCTTACTTACAACAACTGCATTTCCTTTTCTTTTTTTTCTTTTAAAGGTTTTAGATTCAACTGATTTTTTCCAGGTTTAACTTCAAACTTCACTATTGTTATCAGCACTGACCTCAATAAAGCAATAAATTAATAAATAAATAAATAAGGCTGAACAGATTAACATCATGTGTCCTATGTCATATACAAGCCTTAAACATTTCACATGCTGCTTAAGTAGAATATGAATAGAATAATATCAGAACTTGATTTTCTTAAAATGCTATCAAATTTTCAGTATGCAGAATGTGTTACATAGATTCATTTGTATTAATAATACTTGCATATTAACCCTGCTTGCTCAACCTTCCTAGCCACCTTCAATCTACAAGCTCCAAATTCTGTCCCTAAAGCTGATAACCTACTTCTAAAGCTTGATTTTTATGTCAATCTCTTGAAAAAGCAGAAAGAAATACCAGGCAGCACAAACAGACAATGGCAGAGACAGACCAATTGAAAACACAACATCAGGTGGTTGTAAATGCCTACCTTTCAGTTCATTAATTTAAGAGAGTAGAAAAAACATCTCTGAGACACCATTTTATTTGTTTTCCTCTGTCTAAAATATCAGTGGTTTAGTTTTCACTGTTCTGGCATTCGCTTCGCTATTTGCTACACAAATTCTTTTAGATATTCACATGTCGAGCTTGTAGTTCAAGCTTAGAAGTAGTTGCTTCCTTCTCAAACAACTCTTTAGGACCCTCTAAAGGAAGGCAAAACCCAAACCTGGTACCTTGACAATGACATACTTTCAGTCTCAACTCCCTGATAAATGAAAACCAGATAAAAAGCCCTACAGAGCAAACAAGACTTCCCTTACCTCTCCGGTCCCACGATCGAAGTGCAACAGGTTAAGAGGACTCGCGCCTTTGCCCGAGCAACCTTTCTTCCTAATGGCAAGAGCCGTGTAACCTGGTTATACAGTTTATGCATCTCTTTATTGGCCAGCGAGCGTTAGCCATTTAAATTCCTTGGGAGTCATTTGTTAAGGGCTCTTAGGCTGAGGCTAAGTGGGTGGGACGGGAGGGAGAAGGGATGTTAGCGCTGCCAGACGCAGAGAGCTCTCCAAAGGGGTTTGAAGATTAATAGAAAACGATCTGCAACGAAGGGATCTTTGGCGGGAGGGCTGGGTCCGACCTTCAGGGAAGCACAGGAAAGAGAAACCATGACATTTTCGCAGGGAGGAGGAATTTGAAGAGAAAGATTTCATTCAAAATTCAAAACTTGGAATAAAGGGAGTGAAACATGTACAAACAACTCCTTCCTAGCACAAGGCGTTGTGCAAATAGCTTGAGTTACTCACAACAGATAAGATAAGAAAAGGGCATATTTTGCTTGATGGCATGAGGTTTTTCCAGTGAAATCTTTTTTTTTTTTCTTTATATATGTCTGGCAAAATTATTTCAGGCTACGCTGAATCAATTTACCTTTGGTTGTAAGAAAAAAAATGGTCTGCAGCTCCTGGAGCGAGAGGTAGGTTTACTGATCTCAGCAGCGGCGGGACGGTAGGAGTAACTCAGCCTGTGCCGCGTACCCGTCGTGCACCGTTTCAGCAGCAAACACGGAAACTCAAACGTGTTTGCTTGAAAGAAAAAAAAGAGCTTGGTGCAGAAGTAAAAGCACAGGGGTGGTAAAACATGATTCATGACAGCAGAAATGGTCTGTACATAACAACGGAGCATTAGGCCTCGGGAGCAATTAGGCAAAGCAAACAACACACCTTCTTGAGCAGCCAAGAGGAGGAACTGCACCAAAACACTCTTTGGGTGATGGATTTGCCCGGTCGGCAAGCAGTGTGCACAACCAGCCGGCGGGAGAAGAGGGAGCAGAGCATGCCTTGGGAGTCAACTAATTTCTGGGAAAGGACGCTGCCTGGAGAAGGTGAAAAGGAGACAGCATATCACAGAAGCAAAACTACAGCTTTCAGTCCTTTCCCAGGTTTTTTTAGTGGCATAGCCATTCCTTTCTTCTTTCTCTTTTTTTTCCAAAAAGTAAAGCTTGGTCCAAATCTCCAGCCAAGCAGCACACAGGCAGCAACCTCAGGGCATCCTAGTGTGGAAGGAGAAGTAGCTTAACCTCTCAATGACAAACTGTGCACAGGGGTGGATTCTGCAGAGGAAGCACTGTCAGTTTGTATCAGATGGCCCTACACAATAATTTGTTCTTGCCCTCTGAGTGGTTTAATCTGGGCACGTAAAACTTAGAGACATCCTTGAACTGCAGAGTCAGTGGCTGGTCAATAAAGAAGAGGGATAGGGGAGTCAACGGGTGTAGAGATAAGAGCTCTAAAATTAGAAGGCTCCAAGTTAGAGAGAGAAATCTGGAGGATGGCAAAGGCTGGTAAAAGAAGCATCTCTGTGGCAGTTTCTGAGAGCGAACAGGAAGGATAGGTGTTCTACTTACACCACAAACCCAAAGGGTGATTGCAATCACTCTGTTCTGGCTTTTTATACTTGTTTATCCACAGTACTGTGGCCGTAGTGTGTTAGGCACTGTACAAACACACCTGCAGCCTGGATCCTGGTCCCAAAATGCCTGCAGCCGAAGTCTACAAGTGTAAGTACAAGCCTTTCATCTTCAGAATTCCTCTCTGCAGATGTTAACTCATTAGCTACAAGAGCTGCAGAGAAGCAGGTACTGCTCTGCTGGCAGGGAAGCTGCAGCATGGAAATTAAGTGGTTTGCCCAAGACTATGGAAGGAATCTGTCTCAAATCCGGCGATAAAATCTAGGACATTCTGCCAAAATCAGATCCATGCCTCAATCCCACTGATCTATATAGAGAAGTGAGTATAAAATATTTAGCTGGTATAAGCTCGCAAAACTCCCCTCCACCAGATTAATTAATTTTTTTAAGTCAGTATCCTTCTCTTTACTTTGCATTTTTTTGTTGGAAAACAAACTAAACTTTTAATCATAAGCATTGTAATGTGAACCCTATCAACTACAGTCATGCATGTACTTGAATGCACAGGGAAGACTATTCTGGTGTAAGTGGAATGAAGAAGCATCAATGCTAGTGAGTCGACGGGCTCGTTTTTAGACAGGTCTTCAATATACCATGTCAATTAGGCTCATGTAGGGAGGCCGCTCTAACCCTTGACTTTCATTTTATACTTTCACTTTTAGCTCCAGCTTGTTGTTAGTTTCCAAGTTATGCCCCCATTATTGTTTAAAGCAATGAACATCAGCAGATCAAGCTGCTGCAGGGTATTCTCAGGTGTTAGCATCCCCAGTGGCAGAATTTGAAAATATATTAATTTGTCCTGCAGGCTGTGCTTTTACAGGGAAATTAAGAAAGTTGGGCAGAATATTGCAAGTGTGTCTGTCCCCCAGCTTTCCCTGGCGTTAGGCACCTACTTCCCTTCGACTTCAAGCACACTGCATTCATAACGGTTACATGACTTTTTATATGCCTTTTTATGATGACTCTGGCATCATGAGAGGGATACACCTAAGGCAGAGTGGAAAAGTGTTAAGGGCAGAGCCATCCAAGCAGCAGGGAGGATGGATTCTGTACATGCACACATGCTCCTCTCCTCATACAGCATCCACTGCGCTGGTATAAGGATATAAACACATCTTCTCTCCTAATGAACAGCTTGACTACAAGTGTCACTCTCTATTACAATAATACCATAAATATTTAATTGTTTCCTCTTTTTCATGATTGACAACTAAGCGGGGGCCAAATCCTAAGAGATGTGAATGGGAACAGTGCGGAGAAGAGTCCATCCAGACCAGTCCATGCCTATGTTTCCCATAGACCTTCCATTTCCTTTTATTCTTTCCTGTAGTGGGATTACACGTGAAAGGTTTTTCCTAAATAATTGTTCTCCTGAGTACAGTGATAGAAAAGGCTGGAAATTTGAAGAAAAAATTCTGGAATATTAGCACTGGAATATGCTAATGCCTGTCAGATGGGGACCTTCTCCCTGACGCAGAAAAGGCTTCCAAGGAGACGGTGTGCTTCCCCTCGGCTGTCTCTCTTCTACAAGCAGACACACGATCTTGCCTCTGCTGATCGGGTGCACTGGGGTCCTTGATGCAATGACAAGCACTAATAAGGCATTGGATCTGCATTCTGAGATTTTTAGAAAGATCAAACCCAAATGCTTTGGGAGATCCAGAGATCACAGGGACATCACAGGCTCATCGTTTTATTGGGGTGGTGTTGTTATCTGGATGAGAGTGAATATTTTTGATGATCATGGTAGGAAATAGGCTTTCAGGAGATATTTCAGGGTGGCAGCTTAGCATCGTGTGACAGTGCAGACACGTGAGCAAGTGAAAGCGGAAGGGAGAGTAAGGACTGAGCGGTGGGTTGGCTTTTACGGTTATATTTGGTCTTCAAAAACTACTGAGAGACTGTAGTGTAATGAGAAGGGAATGTGCCAAGTAAAATATTTCACGGAAAGGACTCATGAATTTAAGAGTGACCTGCAAGGTCTCCAATCTCAATCTCAGAAAGTCTTTACAGTTTATCAGTATATTCACACATAAGCCTGTCCTCAGCCACAATACAGCCACAAAAATTAGGACCTCATAATGTAATAAACAGCCTTCTTTTTTTTCCTTTTCTTTCTTCTCCTTCTCTTTTTAACAAAACCACTTTGTGTTTGGTAAAACAGGTTGCCACGTGTTTGTAGAACCATTTTATTGCCTTTTGGAATGTTTAAAGGGACAACATCACTTTATTTAAATGAATAACATGTTATTTTACACCTGTTCTTACACAATGTGAGTTAATACAGCACAATTTGTCATTTCCTGATTTCATAAGTTATTGCAGACCAAAACCTGGGGAGATTCTTCAGAGAACATGCAGTCTGTAATAGGTACCACAACACTTCTGGTTTTTTTCAGGTGGATAGTATACAACAAACACACATATAATTACATGTCTCAAAACATACAGCTTTACTATATAATCTCAAGAGATTTTCAGAGATATTCAGGCACCCAGGTAGACACTTGGAAACAGCTTTCCAAGTTCTCTCACACCAAAGCCCTTTCCATGAGTAACCTACGTCAGTGCTTTGACCTTTATCTTGCCACATCACGGAGGATTCCCTGTAAACGCCCTTGCAAAGGTGGACTACCCTTCTGCTCTGCCAGCCCCAGCCACATCCTGCATCCCAACATGGAGAGGACAAAGTCACAGCCCTGTGGAGTCCCACCAGGGGGAAATTTGGCCAAGGACACCCTGGGCTTTTCCCTTTTGTTTTTTAATCTTAGGCTTTTCTGGTTCATGGGCAGTGAGAGTTGCCCTGATAACCTTAATGGTCACTAGATAAAGGTTTTGTTTTATTTTTAGCAAACACTTTAATTGTCATTCTGCAATGAAAGTCAGCACAGAGGATGTCCCTGGAGAGTAGGCTCAGTTTCCCCATGTGCAATTTTGTGCTTTCACTTAAACCTGAAAGCAAGTTTTAAGTTCCAAAATGTAAGAAGACAGATACTGAATAAAGCCATCGAGTGCAACAGATTTTAATTAGCACATAAAAAGAGAAGGAAACCAGCAATACCCAAAGGTTTTTTATATAGCCACAACCATTACATTTCTGTGGCCTGTTTGCTTTCATTAAAATAAATACAGGGTGGGTTCTGGATAGACATTATCTACGAGGGAGGTTAATACGATGGTTGCTTTTCAGTCCCTGGGTAAATAAAACACTCTATGGGAAAAAGGTTTAGCCCTCACTAGCCTGATGTGGCTGCTCAAGACCAGTGTTTCACACCACAGTCTCACAAACATGGTAAACTGGAGCTGCCAATGTAAGGTCCCGCTCCATCCTTCCCACCCCGTGCAGCCTCCGCTTGTGCTGTCACAAGCATTTGTGCAGCTGCACCCCGCACAGACACTACCTGAACACCTGGGCTGGCAGAGGGGAAGAAGAAGGTGGGACTGGTCCTTCTGCCAGCATTGCTGGCTTAAAGCATTTGTCGAATCACCAGCATTAGGCAAATTCATGGGAAAACAGGGGAAAGATTTCATTTGAAGCTTGGTGAACATAGTTTCCCAGCACAACTCCTGCTCTGGAGAAGCCGATGAGATTTCACTGGGGCGGGGGGGAGTAGATGAGAGCCTTTCTGTAACACCAAGGAGCTCACTGAACCATCCAGACGGATCAGAGGATAGAATAGCAAACTGTTACTCTTTAAAAATTTGGATGCAGCTAGTGAATTTTAGTGCTGCAGGTATCGAGAGGCTAAAGGTACTGGAGAAATCAAGGAGGGATGCGCAGGGTGGTGGTGTGAGCTCCACGGGTCACTGAAAGGCACCCGGTGGCCACCTCCTGTGGCTAGCAGGGATATCCAGCCAGCCCAAGCCAACTGTGTGCCAACCAATTTTGATAATTAAAAGGTTCCCAGCAAATAACATTCTCGCTGGTTCCTTCTGGAGCCTTTTTGCAAAGGAGACCATCACAGGGCTTTGTGATACATGTTCACAAGAAGGAGGATAAAGATCTCCAAACTTGTATTTACAGGAGAGTGAAGCTAGGCTTCCAGAACCGGGTATGAAAATGAGAGTGGTTAGCACACATAACCTTCGTTTCCTCTCTTCCAGCAATTGCTCTGCCCTTTTACAGGTTGCAGTAGAATATAAGAATATTAAGCGAAAGAGCTTTTCCTCCAGCCAACAGGCATCATCTCTGGTTAGGGCATAAGCTTTTCTATTTTAGTTCTTAATGTCTTATTGATAATAAGACAGTAAGTATCACTCAGAAATTATTTTAAAAAGGTTATCAGATAAGGGAACTGACACAGTTTCCTTCAGGAAGACAAATTTATTTTTCTGCCTCCCAGTAACATGAAGGAAAAACTTAGACTAGAGGAGACTGAATGAGCTGCAGGGGCGTTTACTATATCCATTAATTCTCGTGTCTTTTACATTATGTTTTGCTACACGTTCACAACTTCCATGTTTCAGAACACTGATTTATTGTCAGAATTAGAAAATGCAGCTTTTTATGGTGCTTGCAGAGTCTGAACTGTCATGCACAGAAAAGGCATCATTACCAAAGAAGTCTGTGTTAAGCAGACTAAGCTTTAAACCAGTCCTATACTGCCAGAATACCTGGGACGGGACTTCACACGGTAAAAAGCTGCTGTGACTGAGTCACCCGTCAGCGGTGCATGCTGCCGTGAGTCAGGAGCGGGGTCATACCTCTTGGCCCATCGTTCTGCCTCGGCACAGCGCATTTTGTCCCCACGGACCGGTGCAGATTTGCCCCTGCCGTCACATGCTCTCGCCTTACCTAACCTCAGCCCAGCGCCCTGGCTCCTCCTCCACCAGTGTTTGCATCCTGTCTGCTCCTCTCCACTGCTGACCTTCGCTACGTGCAGGCAGGATTTGGGCTGCAAACCTGCCTTCAGCTGAGCTTTCTTCTCAGCAACCAGCGTTATACCAGAAACCAGCTGCAGGCACACCACTCCCAAGCCGCTGCAGCTTGCCCTGGTTTTCTGCTGATTTAAGCTATGCAACCAAAAGTACTCTGCTGCCAGTCTAAGGTGTGCTTCCACGGCAAGGGAAACAGGATGGGTTTGCCTGTTATTCCACCAAACTTGTTATCTACAGCACAGGCAAGCCCTAGAGCTACATCTACACTGAGCCACTTGCACAGTGCAGAAACACAAGTGTAACATAAGCGGCTCTTGGTATGAACTTTGCAACCCTGTGGTAAAACCACCCACCGTAACCAAACATGCTTAAATAGTAAAAGGGCACTTTCACCTCCACGGCCCACCACCAGTGCGGGGCTCTCAGGCATCATCCCCCGGACTGCCAGAGCTGCCCTAGGTCACCCTGCAGGGTAGAGCCGGCCTAATTAAACTTGAAAGTGCTCAAGGGCTGTGTTAATGGGCAGCTCTCAGTAATCCACCAGCAAAGGAAGGTGATTTTTTTACAGGACAACACTTCTGCCATAAAACACCTCTCTCTCAAAGAAAGACCTCAGAGTGCTGTTGACATAACTTACCTCTATAGATATTTGACAAGATAAACCAGGCAAAGTGTCTGTGATTTCAAGGACCATAATAGCTGAAATGTTTAGGAATGAGAAGAATGGTCTGAATGGCTGTAATTATTAAATCCATTAGTTAAATTGCTCTTTCCCTTCCTCAGGAAAGAAAATGTTTCTACAATGACCTAGGATCTGCTGCTCTTGAGCCACTCACAAAGCCTAAGTGGGAGGTATATCTCATTCAGGACGCACCTAAGCCCCACACTTCCTATCTCTAGGGGAAGGTTTGTATTTTCAAGAGGACATTTCCAAACTGGCAATAACCAAACCCTTGAGTTTAGCCTCACAAGCTGCATGAAAAGGTCCCGAGGCAGGAAGATCCCTTTCCTTTGGCTAAAGGAGGGGTTGGAGACACAAAGTGAGCTCTTCTGAGCAATATCTGCACTCTCAGCTCTGCCCTATTTGTCTCTCATATTTCTTCTCTTCTGCAGGGTGTGTGTGTGTAGACCCTGGGACTGCCCAGGGTAGGCACTGTGGGCAAGTCCACCTTGTTTTGGGGGGAAGGAGAAGACTTCAGCTAAAAGACTGTGTGCTGTGTTGCCTTTGGGTCCAGGGAAGAGACCCCGGCATGTTTTATTTGTTAGCAGAGATGTAACCAATGGGAACTACTGTCCTCAACTGTTGGGCATAAATAATGCTCACCACACACCTGAGAGGTTAGCTGTTTGTAAGGAGGCATCTGCAATTAAACAGGAAATTGCAGCTTGTCAGCGGGTTATCCAGGTGACAAATGACTGTAATCCTGCAGAGATACTCCCTTTTTTTTGAAAAAAAACCAAAAACCAAAAACCAAAACCCCAAAAAAACCCACCACATGGTACTGTCCTCAACTGTTGGGCATAAATAATGCTCACCACACACCTGAGAGGTTAGCTGTTTGTAAGGAGGCATCTGCAATTAAACAGGAAATTGCAGCTTGTCAGCGGGTTATCCAGGTGACAAATGACTGTAATCCTGCAGAGATACTCCCTTTTTTTTGAAAAAAAACCAAAAACCAAAAACCAAAACCCAAAAAAAACCAACCCCAAATGGTTAAAATCTTCTCAGGAAGATTTTAAAAGGTCAGTGGCTTTACCCTTCTCAAAAACATGCAAGGTAAACTCCTAAAGGAAGCACATTTAGTGGGAATGTGGGAATTCCCACATTGGTGGGAATACATATAGGTTGCATTTTAAAGCTAAGCATGTTACCAAATATCTGGAGAAAGAGCTGCTACAGTCTCCGTGCAGCTAAAATGGTTGAAATCTGACCTTTCTAGGGTTGTGTGCTGTCTTCAGAGCACCACTGGAGGTAAGCAGAGACCTACGCTTGAGGACATTGCCCTTCCTGATACATTACTGGAGATTATTCCAAAAGAAAAAGGAAGATATTTTTGTGCGGTCTGTCCCAGTCTTACCCTGTTTGTACATTCACCAGTACATGATTTAGCACAGAATCTCTGAATATGAAAATGTAATATACTGCTGTCTAGTACACAGATTAATGTGGCAACAACCAGGTTGTCACCTGTCATTCAACTGTCCCAATACTTAGACTTCCACATCACCCTGGAGGTCTGAATTTTCTATCTGTAGAAGGAATTATTTGCTTGCTTTATATTTAGGAGTGTATATGAAGAGATGGTTGAAACTTTGTTGCCGTCTAAGTTTATCTGAATGAAGTTAATTCACTCTTTGTGCCACATCATCATGTTTGACATGAACAATGTTATATCAGGGATTTAATTTGGCTTCTCATATCTTTCACAGTATGAAACTGGTGATATGTACAAGACAGCGCATCCCAGAAAATACAAATAAAGCCATCAGGTGGTGAGGGTTCCCTTGTTTTGATCTTTGGCCTTTGTAAATGAAGCAAAATCTTTTTCTGAAGCTGTGCCACAAGACCAATGAAGAGTAGTAAGGTTATATTGAGGCTTTAGACTGCTTTTCTTTGGAAACTCCCAATTCTTTTGGGAACAATTATTGTTAAAAATGAAACCTAAGTGGATTAAAATTGCCTTGCATGTAATTTCCTAAGTATATTTATGATGCCAATAAGGAAAAGTAATTTCCTTATGCAGTCACTGAGCTATGTCATTTCAGAGAGGAAAAAATGTAGTATTTTTAATTCATGCATTTACTCCTGAAAAGACCACTTTATACACATGAAAAAGTTACTTTTGGTCTGTTATCGATCGCCTTAGAAGACTAAACATTATGTTAAATGAGCAATTGCGGACTACAGCATGACGGTTGCTGTGCATGCCATGTACACCTCCATGGCACAGGAGAACACTTGCGACCTGGAAGAACAGGAGCCTCCACAATGACTGCCCATTTCTAACAGAGATACTCAGTTGTACTCAGAGCATAGTCAGCATCACGAAAGAAATAAACTTCACATCTAAGGCATACACTGGTCTCTTGCACTTAGCGACTAGGAAGACAGATTTCTCTGCAACAAGGATTTTCTATCACCACCTCCTCTATGAATGCTTACACTGTGTTTTAGGGCATCTACTACTGCCCAGGAGGCTGAAACAGGTGCCTCACCAACCAGGCTCCCTCTGACACAGCCTGCGTCCCTGCTAAATACCATAGGAAATACAACCATGACCATAATACCGCTGCAGGGTACGGTTACTAACCTACAGGTCGCTCCTCAGCTGGCCGGCAGCAGTAGGCTTGTGCCCCGCTAAGCCGTTGTGTGCCTGGTGGCACCGTCACCGTCGTGTCCCCAGCACCCAGCGGCCCGCTGCTTCGAGACCTCAGCCAGGGACTTCGTAGGTCACGGAGAAACAGCAGGACAGACCTTGTGCTTTCAGATGCTCTTTTACCGAAACTATCAAGGGAACCTAAATCATTACAACCCCTAACGACGACCGGAGCTGATTAAAGGGCACTTTACAAAAGGTTCCTCCCTGGGTACACTGTGATCTGTTTTGCCAAGAGCAACCAGCTTCTCTCCTACCTCTGCTGGCCAAAGGTCAGCATGTTGAAGCGAACAAAGTCCAACAGTAGCTCATGGTTAAATGGCTAAAGCCACTCTGGCTTACCGCAGGTGCTCCAGAAGTAAAGCTGCTGTGACACTCAAAGCTCACCAATATAAACGACTATAAAATTTGGGAGGGGAGGGAGTGCATTTCGGCACAGAAGACAAACAGCATTTGCCACTGTAACTGAGCAAACAGGCAATAAATAGACTCGTTGTCTTTGCCTGGGAGTTAAATTTCCCTGTTTGCACATCCTAGCACTTGCACGCTCTTCCTGGTTTTGCTGAATGCGTGGTGTTCCCAGCCCAGTTTCCTAAAAACGGCCCCACGCCCCACCCCAGGCGTAAGCCCCCATTCTCCCCATTCACCGCTTGTGGGCCTGCTAGCCAGCTGCAACCAAGCAGCACGTGGACAGAGAGAGGTCTCGGACCTCCTGCAGCTTTAGGAAAGCCAGGGCTAACTCAGAGAGATTGAATTTGTATGTGACTGAGGGAGAGGCAGTTAGAGCCAAGGTTTTCCCCCACCCTGAGAAGCAGTGGCCAGCAGGGCTGTACAACCTGTGGGTGAGGGCACCCGCGGCCCCCAGCAGCCACCCAACCTGCAGGAAGGGGGTGCAGAGACGAGCAAGGGAGGAATGCAAAGGGTGGGAGGATGGGAGGAGCTGGAATTGCTCTGCATTCCTACGGCGATACTGTAGAAAACCAGACTTAATAAGTTCTGCTATTCATAGATCAGCCGGTTATAATGATGTTAAATCCTCCAGTCCTTGTCTGTCAAATTCACACTGAGATAAGTAGGAACTAAGCATGCTCAAGAGCCTTTGAAGACTGTGTAAGTGCCTAGATATTGGCCTGGGGAGGTCTGACTTTAAATACCCGTGTCTTAAAATGACAACACATAAAAAACCAGTTCCGTCTTTCAGACACAAACTTTAATCATTATATTGCCCAACTCACAGAAACCTTACCAAAATTACACAAAAAGTACACAGTTACATTCTAACCTTGAGTAAAAATCAAATTTCTGAGACTATGCTACACTTTCATTTCATTAAGCATATAACATTTTTTAATTAACCTAGACCCTAAAACGGTCCTTCTGTCTTCAAAAACACTAAATTTAGGCTTCCTTAAGTATACTACAGATACAAACGTAAAGTTACTGGAATGTCACAGAAGAAGTAATGAAAACATCTAAAAGCGTGGCCGACAGCAGAGAGAGGAAAAAAATGGATTTTTGCACTCATGGAATGGGAGGACATGTATGGAAAATCCTGGCTGCTGGTTTTGCTATTTTCAGTTCATTAGTAGAAGCATTCTCTCCAGAGAGAGCTGCTTTCCTTCCTTCTCTCCTTCTCTAGAAAGAGGACAATGCACAGAAGGAATGGTTTGAAGGAGAAATTGTTTTTCTCTTATCTTTTTCCATCTTTCAGTTGCTCTTTATAGCAGTGCTTAAGGCAATAGTAACACAGGAGACATATTCAGGAAGAGGTGACCTTCCAATAGAACAAGCAAAAAACACCTACGACAGGTAGAAACCTGAAGAGTTGACGATGCCCTTTAATACGGATGTATGAGGGAACAATCCCACTAGTTGTCTGCCTGGTGGTTTGGAAACCCCTGACAGCTAATGTACTGCATGCTACTGTGCATTTATTTCAGCGAAAGGAAAACCCAGTTTATTTATTATCCCATTATAGGGCTTTTTAAAAGCAGCAAAAGCACCAAAACAATGTATTGTTTAATACCAAACAATGCTCTTGTTTCTCATCAGAACAGGGAAGCCAACGCTTGCTCAACTGCACAGCCAGAATGAATATAATTATATATTTAGACTGGGCTTATCAAAGAAAAAAAGGAACAGTGTGAAAGCAGGGAAAATTTATAATAGTAGCAAAGGGAACCCATCACTACCTGTCAGGAGTTTCTCTAAGTGCCTGTCAAGCTGGGAGCACAATGTTTTACAAACCGCGGTGTCAGTTCTTAGCTCAGAAAGAGGAACCGACAGCTGGAGATGTGGTTTGGGGAAAATGAGTATGTTGCAGTTAGGTGGCAAAGTGGCATGCCAGAGTCCGGCCTGACGTAGCTGGGGCACAGGTTGCTGCTGGGGCGTCTCACATCTCAGGTGGGTTCTCTGCCCTCCTGGCTGCTTTGGAGCAGTTCTTTCTCTTGGTTTGACCCAGAAGTTAAATCCTGGACATGAAAGTTTAATTGAAACTGTGAGTTCTTCTGAACGCTTTTGGTTCTAATCACGTATGCTCTCCACCAAAACTGTGCTTTGTTTAAAAAAAATCTCAACAAGCCATAACATAAGCACATAACCCCCTACTTAGCTTTTGTCTCTTGTGGAGGAGCTGCAGATACTCCCTTCTGAAGGAGGATCGCATTTATTCCCACAAGGGGAAGGAGGAGGAGATTCCCCGTGGAGGAAGGGCTGGGCCACTGCCTGTGCTGCACCTCCATTCAGCCTGTGAGAGAGCAGAGGAGGGTACATGTGTCCTTTCCATTGCCCCAGCCGGTGAAACCCGCTGCCCACTTTGATGCCTGGAGCAGCTCAGAGCAGACCCACGGGCTCTGCACATCTGCACCATGTGATAGCTCAGTTCTCCAGGTCATCCTCTGTCCTGGTCTGCTGAGCATGCACACTGCATCAATGCTTGCTTTTGGGTCCTCTTTTGAACAGAACGAACCAGTTATTCCTGAACAAAGCCCAGATGTGGCTCCAGGGACAGATAAAACAGATTAGCCCGTGTCAGGTGTGGTTGCCTGGGCTGATGCAGCACAGTCTTCCAAGAGGATCCCTGCACCCACAGGTGTCCCTGTGTGACTCCATGCTGCGGCCAAACGCACACCCTCAGTTTCCTGACACCCCTCTGCTACACTTCAGGAGCTGACAGCTAACAAAAAGCATATGAGAAAAGATAATTAGGCCTTAGGACTAGGAGGGTCATCACAGGTGCTAAAGAAGAACCAGGACACATGTTGTGTGGATGAGTCAGCCTGCCCCAGGGGGGTTAGCGGAGCACAAAAGCTTCTGATATAAATAATAAATTTATATTAATTTAAATTAATAAATTGTCTGCTACCTACTTTTTGTTTTCCCCTAAGCAACACAGCATAGTTAGGAAATGTAAGGGAAAACTGCTGGTTACAAAAGTTACTCTAAACAAAAATAATGTCCAGTAGGCTAAATAAATTTGGAAATCTGAGGCGCAAGCTGCAAATGTTTGGTATCGTATCTCCAAAAGACTTTGCGTGATTCTGCTGAAACCTGCCAGTAAAAACCCACCCTGGGCTCAGGTGAGGCAAACCTTGTTTTCCTTCTGGTTGCTTGGAAGTGGAGTAGTTATATGAAATGTAGGCCTACAGCTAAAAGGTTATTTTGTTTATAAATGTGAAGAAACTCGCATCTAGCATTGGAGCATTTTGAGGGAGGTGTAAACATTAATATACACATCCCCACGCCTGCCCCCCTCACATAGGCATTTCCAGTGCAAGTGGTTAAAAAAACCCCTAAACAAATGAAAACAGAGCCTTGCCCTGGGAAGAGACAGGCAAGCAGAGGAGACAGAGACACCTCATGGTAGAGCCCACTGCCGAAAGCATCAAATCACTGAACACGAATGAAATACTGTGCTATTATACCCAGCTCGTACAGAAAGCGTCCCGCTGGTAGCAGGTGAATGGGAAAGTTGTATTTCACAATCAGATTTCAACAAGGGGGTCATGCTTTGGAGATGAGAGGCTGTGCAAAAGAAACAGGCTATTTTTAAAAGTCAAGCCAAATGCTTGAAGAAAACCTAAAAAGTAGCTGCCGGCACAGCTGTGTTTATGGGTCTATTTAACCAGCGAGTAGCTGGCTCATAGATTTTGAGTGCAAGTAATGATTTAACATTGTGACCCAAGCAAGAAACTGGAACACCCCGAGAAACAATTTTGGCAAGGGTATATTTAATGAGTCAGAGTGTCCTGTTATCTGATGGCGTGTTTTTACATGGTGGGAGTTATTTTAATTGCCGTATAATAATCTGAGAAGCTGCAAAGGGTTGGATGCTTCCCCCTTCAGTACCAGCCCAGTCAACACCATGTTTTTGCGTTACGTCCCCCTCAGCAAGGCAAAATTGCTGTCTCTCCACCGGACCTATTTGGTGATAGACCTAGGTATGGAGCCACCGTGCACATGCCCTCCGGACAGCTGGGACTGTGAGCTGGCCTGCAGCTCTCCTGCCCTTTGCTGTGCATCTTCCTTGCTTTTAGGCCCAGGGAAGGGGTCACATCTTCCTGGTATTTGTGTCTGTTCTTTTTCACGTGAGCAGCCAGAGGAATAAATGAGAAATAGAGCATGCTCGTGAATCAGAGATAAATCCTGTCTGAAAGCCGACTTGAACAGATGATCCAGACGGGTACATTTGTCCTGGTGATGGTTCTTAAAAAAACCCCAACCACCTCCCAGCCTCTTTACTCAACCCCACATTAGTTTTCTAAAAAAAAGCCCAAATATTTGACCCTATCCATCTCTTACTGACAGAGTTGACAGGAGACTTATACACACTATAAATTAGCTATATGACTAAAAACTGCTACTCCCAAATATTTTTATAAGCAAACAGGAAAATCTATTGCACATAAAAATACCACCAATGTAATATGCTTATCTGGGGTCTCAAAAAGCTGCCCTCACAGCTAAAAATATTTAACATCTATAAAGTTGCTTAATTAAAAAAGTAGTGGGTTTTTGGGTCTTTTTTAATCAGATGAAAGTTAGATCTGGAATGGCCAAATGCCAGTTGCTGAGCTATGTGCAATGGCTCCTCTCTCGGGAGCTGCCATCATCTCTAATACCAAAACTCCACCTGCAGATATTGGAGTATTTAGCATTAACTGTCTTCGAGAGTCAAGGTGGTCACCTGGATTAAAGAGGAGAGGCAGAGGGAGGTTGCACTCATTGACTTGCTTGCAAATCTGTTTGTCAGATCCTTGCAGATGCCCCCCCCTTGCCACAAACTCGCAGATCTTGCATGCTAACAGTCTGAAGGACACAAAACAGAGATATTTTCAGTTTTTCATTTCCCTTAAGAAAGACGTGCCTACTGTCTTAACACAGAAACTAGTCTATAAGCTAGAATAACCCTTTTTTAAATTACTTGGGCTTCACTCACAAAAACATAACATTAACTATAAGTAATTTACATAATTACAACTCTGGAAAACCTGAGTTTAAACAAAACAGCAAACTCCCTAGAACTGGATTGGACAAGCAGAAAGACAAAAGAGAAGACACAGATCCTATCTTCCATAGCCTGGCATGTTAGCACAACTCTATTCCCAAAACACTGTCAAAATCTGACTTCCTAAAACACTGTCAAAATTTGACTTCTTCAAAACAATCTTCCCCCCCCCCCCCCCTTTTTTTTTTTCATACATCTCCAGTATATTCAAGAACAAAACCATCAGGCCTCAAAGTTCAGCACCATGATAAACGTAAGTGCCAGTTAATAACTTGCCAAGCAGAGGAGTCATGGACTCTACACAAAGTCTAGTGAGGTTGCTGGAGAGTGCTAATGGAGATCTGCACCATGAAGTGCTGTTATGGGGTGCTAAGACAGAGCCCCTTCCCTTCATTAGGTGGGAGTTTTCGAAGTCTGCTCGCCTCCGTAAGGGAAGAAAGGGAAGAACTCATGAAAGCATGAATTTGCCAGTTTTGCTAGTGTCCATCAGAAATTATAAGATTTGACTAAGAATGATTATTATGCATGTTTTTGAGATAATTCCTTCTTGACTTCTTTTTAACCTAGTTCTTCAGTTTTCCATAAAATAAATCTCTAACCAGATTCCCAATGCAGCAAAGTATCTAAGCAAGTGAAAACAGTTTAAATCTCATCTACATTAACACAATTACAATGTGTTTAAAATGACACCTGTGCTGGCCGGGGTGGACCCTACCTGCCTCTCCCAAAATGCAGTCAGAGGTCTCAGTAACCTCCCTACCACTGCAGTTAACGCACAGAAGAGCTTTCACTGTGTTTTCACTCTGCCTTGAAGACACTCCCAAGTAATTCAACAATTTCTTTATTGAAACTTCCTTGTTTAAATGCAAATGAAGAGCAGAGCTAAGCCTACAGTGTTGAATGAACATAAATTGAAATGCCTTAACCGGATTTCATTTCCATGCCTTCCCTCTTTTCTTCCGTAGGGGAGATGTGTCATCGTGAAATTTAAAAGAAAGCTCTCTATGTATCCTGCTTCTGTTTACAAAAGGCTGCTCACCTTTCTATTTGCCATTTTAAAAACTAACTAAAAAGAAACACATTCTTCATCGAAAAAAGTCCTTTACGTCTGTGCAGAAAGCAGTCACTTTGAAAGATGTTCAGTGGCAGACATGTACATTACTCCAGTTAGTGAGAGTCACAGTATTTGTACCCAACATCAGCATTAACTCACCAGCCATTTACATCAAAATATTCTGCAGTAGAAAATAGATTACTACCTAGAGCAAAAAAGCTTAGCATATAGAACAGCACCGTATTAAACAGCTGTGCATGACTCTAGTTTTAATGTGGGCTATCGGTAATTATGGTGGTAGTACAGAATCACAATGATGGTTTTCACCCTGGCTGTTCAGAAATAAATTCTTCTATTCAGCTTCATTGGAGCAACTGCACAGCACAAAATGGACCAGGAGGGTCTTCGTCGACTTTAGTCCAGGGTGAAACCCCACTAGGGCTTTGTGGAAGAGGACTGTAGCCTGTTGAGCCTGTCAAAATATGTTTCTGTTGGATTTACTGACCATTCCCCTTATCTCTAGATTGTGAAAAGGAGGGAGCATATTGCCTGTAAGCCTCTGGAAATCCTTCCCCCTCGGGTGTGGTACATCTGGTATTTTGGTGTACAGAGGATATCACAAGACACTGAAGCATAAGGTCTTTCAGAAGTAGAAAGATGAAGAAAAGGGAGAAACCAAGAAGACAGGGTTATTCGGGCCCTTTTTATTGCTCCTTTGCACTGTTGTCTTGGATTTCCACCTGGATGACCCTGCTCTGCTACGGGGTGTGATAAGCCTCCAAGACAGGCAGCTCCTCTGACATCTAGACAGCTGGACATCGGCCATTCTTGCTTCTCCCCCGCTCCCTTCACTCATCGCTCTCCCCATTTGTTTCTGTGATATTGCTCCTCTCCATGGGATTTTTTCACAGGGCTGTCTTGAGACACCAGGTGCCCAGAGCTCCTTCCCTGCCTTCCAGACCTCCCCTTGGCAGAGGGCAGCAGGGCTCCCCCATGCCCTCCCCCATTTCATGCCCTCTCCACAGAGAGCTCTGGGATCAGTGGTGCTCCTCATTTGGGTAGATGTGCTTGATCATCTCATACTCCTACCTACGATACTGTTTTTGCAGCCACTGTGATTATGCCTGTACTTAGAGCACTGCACAGTTTCAAACAATGTCCCCCTTGCTAAGGGATTCCCACCTGACTGCTGACGCAGAGCTAAGCTTTGTGCTTCAAGACTGATTGACAAGAAGTTTTAAGTAAAAATGAAGTAGTGGTAATACCTCCAGTAACTTCCACTGTACCTAATCCCCGCCATCTGTGCTGATGGTACCCACCACCAAGCCAAACAAGCTTTCCATGCAGTAATCCCAGGCACTCTTCCTGCGTTTTCATGCAGATGTGGTGCTTGAAGAGACTTGTAGAGGTCCATAGGCACATCCTATGAATTTTTACTACTGCAGCATGAGTTTTACCCTAGAACTCCATTCAGAGCCATCCTTGCCATTACGTCTATTTAAGGGCCCAGGCAGGCATAGCCCTATTGTAGAATCATCGAATCATAGAATCGTTTAGGTTGGAAAAGACCTTTAAGATCATCAAGTCCAACCATTAACCTAGCCCTGCCAAGTCCACCACTAAACCATGTCCCTAAGCACCACATGTACATCTAAATACCTCCAGGGATGGTGACTCAACCCCTTCCCTGGGCAGCCTGTTCCAATGCTTGACAACCCTTTTGGGGAAGAAAGTTTTCCTAATATCCAGTCTAAACCTCCCCTGGTGCAACTTGAGGCCATTTCCTCTTGTCCTATCGCTTGTTACTTGGGAGAAGAGACCGACACCCACCTCGCTACAACCTCCTTTCAGGTAATGGAGAAATGTTTATGCAAGTCTTCTGAGTATAGTCCAATTGAAAAAAAATTTAGTGATACTAATGGAAGAAACACCAGCTTATGGATTGATGCTATAGTCTGAAAACATACAATAAATACTGTGTACTACTCCAAATATTATCATCTTTATGACGCAAATTATAACAGTTTTGAAGAACTGGTACATAATGCATATAAAATTGACACTTGGAACTGTTGGATGACTAACCTATCTGAATGAACAGTAGCTGCCAGCTTTGCAGGTAGCACAGAATTACAGCTGTCCATGCCTTTAAAAAGCCTGAGAAGCCTGACTGTTAACGGCTGACTGCAGTGCATTACATTGGAGCCAGTGCATTATGTTCTGGGCCAGCTCAGCAGCGTTAGAAATGTATCACTTCAGATGTGCAATTTTGTTTTTAGAGAGAAAAGGAGATGGATAATTATGCTTAGATTATGGGTATTTTTATGCTCCCTGTAGATATATTGATGATAATCCCCTGGCCTGAGACATTTTATTCCATTCTTGAGTAAAGGCTTTCACATTTTATCAAGGCTTTTCCTGGAGCCAGCCTTAAGCACTAACAAGAAAAATGACTTCTTGAGGCTCTGATTTAGCCTTAACAACTTAGCCCAGAGACTCAAAGGCACTTAGGTGTTGTGACACAGAGCTTTGCAACACCTAACTTCAGGCATCTGACCATGATACCAAAACCCTTTTCACTGAATACTGAGCTGAGACTACTTATATGATCTACAGGCAGAATCTTGCACTTCAGTACTAAAGTAAAAGTAAAGAAAATGCACAGCCTTTCCCTCATCCACTAGGCGGGTCACCTGGTCATAGAAGGAGATCAGGTTAGTCAAGCAGGACCTGCCTTTCATAAACCCATGCTGACTGGGCCTGATCACCTGGTTGTCCTGCACGTGCCACGTGATGACACTCAAGAGGATCTGCTCCACAACCTTCCTCAACACTGACGTCAGACTGACAGGACTGTAGTTCCCCGGATCCTCCTTCCGGCCTTTCTTGTAGATGGGCTTTAAATGATGGTCACTTTTGCTAACCTCCAGTCAGTTGGGACCTCCTCGGTTAGCCGGGACTGCTGATAAGGGATTGAAAGTGGCTTGGTGAGCACTTCCACCAGATCCCTCAGTACCCTTGGGTGGATCCCATCCGGCCCCATAGACTTGTGAGTGTCCAGGTGGCATA
>NW_008795334.1:2038279-2041727 GCF_000699145.1 Aptenodytes forsteri | reverse complement strand
GGCCTGCTCCTGTGCCTTTAAGATTTCCTTCTTGAAGATCGTCCAGCCTTCCTGGACTCCTTTGCCCTTCAGGACTGCCTCCCAAGGGACTCTTGTCAACCAGGCTCCTAAACAGGCCAAAGTCTGCCCTCCAGAAGTCCAAGGTAGCAGTTCTGCTGACCCCCCTCCTTACTTCTCCAAGAATCAAAAACTATCATTTTGTGATCGCTATGCCCAAGACGGCCTCCAACCGTCACATCACCCACAAGTCCTTCTCTGTTCGCAAACAGCAGGTCCAGCGGGGCACCCTCCCTAGTTGGCTCACTCACCAGCTATCAGATATAGCATTTACTCCTAAGCACAGCCTGATGAAGCTTGGATAAGCATTAACAAATGTGCCATAAACCAGGTTAGAAAAAGCTGTTTCTGTGCATTGCGGGATGTTTACATAGCAATTTTCTCTTTAAAGCATCCCCAATTTTTCAGGTGAAAACATTCAGTTCAGTAAAGCTTAGTATGATCCCAGCTGACAGTCTGTCTAAGGGCTGCTGCTGGGGCTGCTTTCAGTTGCAACTACAAAAACTGCCCAGAGGAAGATCTAAGCAAGATGTGATTTTTTTCTGGAGACCATTAAAAAAAACACATCACTGCTATAGCGCCACAGCATTTGTCTGGTAATATCTTTGCAGGAGGTAGGAAGGACTGGAACAATGGCTGCGCTCTGCAGCTCTCCAGGAAGGATGAAAAGTCAGTAGAGGCTTCACATCTGCAAAACATGACTTCCTTCACTCAGCAACCAAAAGGTTTTGGTTTGAACAATGCTTTTTCGTTTTTAAGCCAAATACTCATTAGATACAAGAGAGGTAATCTGACAACCCCTCAAACTTGATTCCTTCCAAATATGAAGGTTAAATGGCACTGCAGCTTTTGCTCAGTGTCTTTTGTTTTTTGCTGTCATAGCCTGGGAGATGCGGGGAAGAAGACCAGTAAATCCACATGAGTCAGGATACTGTAGTATGAGAAGTAAGCCTTCATTTAGTCAGCCATTAAAAAAATTATTTCTGCTAAAATTATTGGTTATTATTTCTACTTTTGCCTTCCAGCATGTAAGCAAATACTGTTTGATATTGACAGCTGTTGTTAAATATTGGAAGTAAAGGGAAACATTGTGACCCAGCACCAGGGAGGGGAGGGCAGGGCTGCCATTCATTTGGATAGATATGTTTAATCATCAACTATATACTGCACCTGATCTGTGCAACATCTGACTTCTGATGAGAACAAAAGTTCTGAAAGTTATTACTGAAAGCAACAAATTGAAAAGATATAAAAGAAATAGAAAGAAATATTCTCATTGAAAGTACACATTGCAAAGAAGAAAAAACAAAATCAAGATCTAAGCATTCATTTCTCATTGACATCATTGGGAACTGCATATACATGCATCCAGCACAAAATAATTTTGGTAATTAAAATAATTAAAGTTACTTCATTTTGCAGAAATTATATTTCATGTTCAGCCGCAATTCATGGGTTAACACTTTGTGTTATTTTAGCAAAATTGAAAAGCTGGGTTTTCAATGCATCACTAGTACATATGCTCAGCTGGAAACGTGAAAGGGTAAGTTTGCTCGTCTCTAATCACTGCCCTTTAAGGTTTGCGTTTTACCTGATCATTTCATTCACTGCAACAGAAAAAGGAAAAACAGCTTATTGTCACAAAAATACGCTTCTGCAGTTGGCTCTGAAAAGGTAAATTGTTTCCCTCAGAGAACTCTTACTCCTATAAAAGGCAAAAATCCCCCAGTAAAATCACAGTTCTGCCTTAAGATAATAAGCTAATTAAATGCTAATGTTTTAAATTGCTCCCAAAGTAACATGAAGGAGATATTCTGGTCACATGAGTGTTGTACAAGTGGACAGCTATAGGTAAGATTTTCCAATATTCAGAGAGAAAAGCAGGGAGCCGCATCTTCATAGAAGGAATGAGAGTCCTGCCAGAGACTGCAGAGCCACTTGCTCTTCTGCCTCAAGCCCAAAGCATCTGCAACGGCCTTATCCAGGTGCCATGTGGCTGCTGTGTCGGGGAAAAAAATGCTGACTATGAAGATCTCCACTCGGGGTATGCTCTTAAACAAAGAGGTCCAGCACAGCAAACCCCAAGTAACCCATCTGATCCAAGTGATTTGTTGTCAACGTCTTTGTAATGGGGAATCAAGGAAAACAATTGCAACATATCACCCGTGGTGTGATGGCTGCTACACAAACAAGTACAATAAACAAATGCAAGATGCTGGAACAAGCGCTCGAGTGCAGGAGGTTGCTGAGGCACAGCGTGGACGCTCCTCGTGGCACCCTCCCAGCGACAGCCCCGTCACCTGCCCGTGGAGAGCAGGGACCAAGCCTGCTCCTGCCTCTGCAAGGGCACTGCTCAGCACACGGGGCCCTGGCGCCCGCGAGCAAGCAGGTAACCCTGACATTTTCTGGGGAGGAGACGGCAGAGTTTTGCCATGTCCCTGCTAATCTTCTGTAATTCTGGTTGCATGGGCTTTTTGTTTGGCAGTGTTTCCTTTTTTTGCCATCTGAATAATCAGCATCTCTACTGACTGAGTATCACTCCTTTCCAAAGTATCTGTGGAGATGATTCCCATTTTAATATATCCCTTTACTATGGGCATTTCTGGTTCACATATAAATCTTTCTTCTTTCCCGTGAAGGCAAATTTGGAAAAGTGCCACTGTGAAATATCTGTGGGATCCATTATATTTTGCATAGGTCTAGCAGTAACGCCTGTGTCACAGGAGCTGCCTTTAAGGGTGACGACAGACTTCTTTTTAACTAGCGACTCTGTAACCAGCCCAGGCTAAGCATTATTCTCGATCTTTTCCACCTTGTATATCCCGAAAAAGATTTTGCAGACCGGGCTGTCGTCGTGATCCCTGTGCAGCCTTGCTCCTTTCAGTGTATGTACACAGGTTTAATCAACTGAAACTTGGTAAACAGCTGTGTTGAAAATGCAGCACATGAAATGAAATCTCCTCGCTTCATTTTAGTGCATGATAATATGTTATTATTTACTGAAACAATTTAAGTTGCTCATAATTTACAGATAGTTATGACCCCCTTGCCCTGAAACCTGTCTATCTGATAACGTCTTTCCTTGATTCCTTAATTCAGAGATGGAAAGGGGTTGGAGTTGCTCTGAAAGAAGTCCTCTGTAGTGCAAACAGGACTCAAAGACTGAACAGATTTTGTCAACAGTCCTATTCCTTCCATTTATGCCACTGTCATGGTTTCACCCCAGCCGGCAACTAAGCACCACCCAAGCACTCGCTCACTCCCCCCTGGTGGGATGGGGGAGAGAATCGGAAGAGTAAAAGTGAGAAAACTCGTGGGTTGAGGTAAAGACAGTTTAATAGGTAAAGCAAAAGCTGCACACGCAAGCAAAGCAAAACAAGGAATTCATTCA
>NW_008795334.1:1995235-2038080 GCF_000699145.1 Aptenodytes forsteri | reverse complement strand
TGTTATCAACACTGTTTCCAGCACAAATCCAAAACATAGCCCCAGACTAGCTACTGTGAAGAAAACTGACTCTATCCCAGCCAAAACCAGCACAGCAACATAATATCCCTTACAGTCACCAGCTAGACCCCTTTCTTTGTATGAAAATAGACAAGATAACATTGTCATCGCTGTCTTTTGTTTTAGATATTTATTTTTTTTAATTCAGTCTCTGTGAGCTCTGAGATAAGATTTGAACTCTTTCTTCGATTACTGCAAAGGAAACTTCTACATCAGCCTAACTTAGTGTCAAATACTGGAACCATCATTCCTGGGAGGAGAGGGCAAGAATCACACATCAGCTATGACACACAAGCAAATCACACACATTAATCATAGTCATGCTTTACATCTACAAATTCACGGACAGACTGAAACTACAGTGCAGCCTTTACCAAAATTTTTCTTAATCATATTTCAATCCTTTAAAGCAGATATTTGTGGGAATCCAGTTGCTTTGTTCTCCAGTAATCTTTTCCTGCACTTTGCTCTAGGAGTTTTAGTACTGCTAAGAACTGAAGCCACACTTAGACGACTTTTAATAAAGTAAACGTGTTACCACACTTCAGTACCGCCTAACACCACTGAGCATTTACTAAACATAAATAGCATGTCATGTGCAAGCCCAGTTAGCAAACACATCAAGAAAATCTGTCACATCAGGGAGGATTGAAGCAAGCATCAAGCACAGCTAGGGCCTGACACTGATAAACTGGAAGCAACAAATTTAAAAAAAAATTCTCTTTCTTGCGTTTTGCTTTGCACACAAATCATACTGTAAATAAACTGGGAATACTGACTACACATCAGTCACTTCACACCAAGCCCTCTGTGAGAACTCTCCTTTCAGGATGACTTGACAGTCACCTGGGATGTAAAAGGTGATTTCTGGGGATTCACCATATGTACTTATATAAAGACACATCCATACCAGCAAAGCACACACGGAGGATGGTTCCTGCATGAACAAGTCAGCTTCCACGGTGTGGTAGAAACTTTCAGTCACTGAGCAAACTTAAAACAATTACTTGAATCTATTCAGCTTCACCTCTCCCAGTGGCATATGCATACTAGGAACTTAAATCCTGATATTTTTTCTGTGTCTACTGCCTTGGAACATGGAAAAAATCTCGAAAAAAATTAGTAACTTTGCCTATTTTTGCAAAGCTCGTTCAAATATCAGCAAGTATGTTTCAGCATGAGTCACTGCCCCACATCCCTGTTGCAATAATTAGATTGTACATTTTCATTAGAAACTCTGACTCCTGTTCCTACTCTTCAGTTAGAAGATAAGCAGAAGCCAGCTGTTTTGAGCTTTATTAGAAAACCATGAAGTTTTCAAATGCAACTGTCCATCAATTTTGTTCGTTTGTTTTTTTAAATGAAGATACGCCAAAATCAAAACAACTAGCTAATCAAGCATGGGTTAATCAACCCATGCTTTAGATTACACCATGCAGTCAACTACAGTTGACGCAAACAAACTGCAAAATAACAACGGTAACTCCTCTTCCGACTTCTAGGGAGCGAACCTTTGGCAAACCTTACAGCCAAGCGCCATTGCCCTTCTGTCTCGCAAAGCTAAGGAAATGGAAGTGGAAAACGATACCTGGGGAGAGGCTGGCGTGCTCCCGTGGGTGCTGGCTGCCGCTGGGCTCCCGCTGCCTGCCTCCTCAGGCAGTCCAGCACCTCCGCGGCCACAGCTGCCTGTGCGGGTCAATGTTTTACCAGGCTGTGAGCAGCTTGCTGTCCCACCCTCCCTGCAAACACCTCGTGGGGAAGGCAGCACCAGGGCCACGGGGGCAGAGCCAGTGCCGAAAAGGTCACCTCTCTTCTACCCACCCTGTCCTCCACAGGGAAAACAAGGCACAAAAAAAAGGGGAAACCTGCTAAGAGGGGGACGTGAAAGCATGACACGAAGGAAAAAAAAAAAAGCTACATAAATGGTGCTATTAATAGATAATTTGTGGCAGGTAAGTCATGATAACCTTTCTCCGTATTGTTCTAAGTCTGCGTGCAAGCCTAGGCGTGCCTGGCTGAAAGCTAAGAGGGAACACTTAATTTATGGGAGTACATAAATTTCCAAATAAATCTTCAGCATAAGAGAGCAGTCATTCAAATGACAGCTAAAACTTCAAAAAACAAAATGACAACAAAAAGACCTGAAACGGCATGATAAAATAACGCAAAGGGAGCCTAAACACGAAGACGAGGGAAAGAAATGGCCAAGGCAACCTGCGCTGGTTTACCTTGCAGGTAGAGGCTCTGCTCCTGCGTCTCGGCTCCTCGGGAGTGCCTCAGAGTCAAAGCTCTACCCGCGCTAGCCAGAGCTTTCCCATTCCCAGCAAGTTAACAATTACAAGCAGAGGGCAGCCAAAACGGGCTGGCAACCGAGCGTGGCGCTGACAAGGTGCCACTGCCGCTCCCTGAGGAGGAGAGGACAGCTGCTGAGCTTGGGAAGGACTCAGAAGCTGGGACTTGGTGGCTGCTCCCAACCTGGGAGACCCTTTCCGGAGCTGGTACGCAGATGTGTGCTCACGGAGCAGCAACAGGAAAATCTAGGCTACGCTGTGTGTCTTGGTTTTGTGATACTGCCTCGTCTGTCATGGCCTTTCAGCCCTGGTTTGGGGAAGAGTGATTCATTTTGTCTAATCTGGGATCCCTGACTTGAGCAGTATGTATTTTAATGCACGTGTTTAAGGAGAAAATCTACATCACCGGCTGCTCTAGCTAGTCAGATTAGCTACTAAAACCTGCCACGTAGTGCAACAAGGAGCATGTCCATGTGCTGGGTTTGCTGTTGATCTGGATCTTGTATGGCCTCGCACAGGGATGGGGTTGTCCACGCTCAGTGATGCTGGGCTGAGGGACACCAGCCGAGTCTGGTCAGGTTGGAGAGGCTTTCTCTGCCCGCTGGGCACTCTGCAGCGCACTCAGGGGTGGCCAAGGGCACAGCTGCGTCCAGCTCACCAGCTGGCACACACGTGTGACACTGTTTGTCGGTGCAGCAGCGGGCTGTGGCTGGACTCGAGCAGACGTGTCACCAAAAGCAGGAGTGCCTTCCCTGAGCCAGGACTCCTGAGAGCGCTTCCTCAGAGCCCAGGGCCCAGGGCATGCCCACAGGGGCCGATGCGTGGCCAGCCGCTGCGGCAACGTGAGCCCTGTTGCTGCAGCCCATGTTGCATGCCCAGTGCACCCAATGCACATGAGCCTGTTCAGCTCTCCAAGGTGCCACCATTTGCTGTGGGTTCTTTCAGGTGTGGTGCTCCCTCCTGCCAGTCCACACTCACCTCCCCTCCCCTTTTGCCTGGAAAGGCAGAATCTCTCACACATTTGGTATTTAAGGCCACTATGGCGGCAGCCTGTGAATCCCTGGTAGGACAGGCTGTTGGCCCGAGCAGAGAAGGCATATGGACTTCCCTACAGCTGCTAGACACAATCCTACTGCTGTAGGACAACGTGCAAGACATGGCAATGTCTTTTGCATAAGCCTTATTAATTCCCAACCGTCAACTTGTATTCCCTCTAGATAAAAAACCCCCACAGTTGCTTTACAGCATCTGCTCCCAACCTGTGAGGAAGAGTGCTGTTACAAATGGACAGGGGAGGGAGAGAAGCATCTTCTGCCAGCTTCTCAGGCTTGCAGCAGGACACTTGCCACATCACGTTAGCCTCTCAGTGCCTGGCTGATCCCCAGCTGTAAGTGGAAATTTAGTGGAAATAGCTCTGCTATTCCACAGAGCTGCTTGGAGTCTCAGCTGTGGCTATCACCTCTGAGATCCCCAGGCAGAAAGAGGGGTCTTATCTGAAAAAGCTTATCTGCACTTAAGACCCTGCCTAACCAGCTCCGGGGAGCGGGAACTGCTCGTAGCAGTCTTGCTCTACCTGGTATTGAGAGCTGCTCCCAGAGAGGTGGACTAGGTGGGTGAAGGGGGAGGTCCAGCCATGCTGTTTCTCTCTCCTGCTTGGATAAGGACTCCACTCAAGATCTCTCAGACCTTCCCAACAAAACCTGGGGGGGAAGAGATCATGTTTCTGTGAAAAGTCTGCTTTTGGCAACTTGGCGTTTCCTGGTTGCAGAAGCGTTTCAGCAGAAGAATCCGGAGGAGTGGTGCCCACCCATCTAGATCAGATCTAGATTTTATCACCGTTGCGTTTCATGTCGTGACACTGCTGGTCTGGTCTCCAGCAAGGTTGGAAACTGAGGCTCCAGTCGTGAGATTTGGAAGTGGAAGAGTGGCACACTGGTACTTGAGTTATGGAGCCAGCTCAAATTTAGTTCGCCTGACAGTGTAGACAAGGTCACTGCCTGTTATGGGAAGGTTGTACAAATACTCACTTTTTCACAGTGCTAATACTTCTGTGATGCATGTTAGCACGGTACAGGCCTAAGAGAGTCAAATTGTGTGTAGTATTGACCCACTGAGGCCAAAGGACTTCAGAGAAACTCAAGTTACCAGTCATAGCTGCCAGGTATAGCTACCACAGAAAAATGATGGCTCTACTATGGTACAGCTGAAGTTGTATCACGTCACCCTGGACAAATAGAACAGTGGACAATTTGATGGGTCCTCCCACTAAATCGGCCCTTGTAGATAAGCTGATATAATGCAACAGAAACCAAACATTTTTTTCATTGTTGGACAAGCAATAAGAAAAAAAAATTGTCTTCCTAACCTCTGTATAGCTACCACCTTGTGAAAACTCAGTCTTTCATTCACACAAGCTTATGCAACCTTTTCTCTGGTTTTCAGAGATTAACTTCTAAATGAAAATCATCCAAAACCAATGAGTTTTACCTTTCTTTGTAAGAAAGTGATAGCAGTAGTAATTTTTATAGGGCGTTACATCTGAAAGCAAGTTGCGAACATGAACGACTGGATTAAGTACCATTGAGAGGCATTTCCCTGAAGTGTTGATGCCTTTGGTTCTTCAACAGGGTGGGGTAGGCTGACATAAAGTAATTTCCCAAAGGTCACACAGCAAGACAGTACCATGCCTGCAGTTGGCTCTGCAGGTATCATTGCCCATGTTCCTGAAACGAATGCGGTCGGCTTCTGGCCAACCCAAGTTTAATATGCTTCTCCTTATTTTCCGCTCTCAGAGATGAGGTTTTCACAACCGAGGGTTCAGAGAGAGGCAGATGCTTCTCAGGAGGCCGAATCTGCCCCTGTGTCACCTGGTCCAAAGTTCCCCGCACCACGCTTTCGCAGCTAACCAGGGGTGGGTTTCTGATTAACGCACCGCTGACAGGAGAGACTGTGACCCATGGAAACTTGGCGTTTCAGTCTCTTCTCAGCGCACAACCTTTGTCACAGAGCACAGGTTTCAAGGGCAACGTAACACTTGCATATTTACTTACTGCAAATGGAGGAGGTGCTGGGTTGTACAGCACACAGACTGTAAAGTCAAACATTAATTTAGTACAGACACCGTATAACTTCAGGCTGGCTTGGGAGCAAGTAAAGTAAGAGAGATGGATATTAAAGGTGAAAAAGCACCTAAAATTCACAGGCTGTTGGGCAAAGCACTTTCAATGAAACAGGAATTTACTTACAAAGTGTTAGCAGCCCTAACAATAAATAGATCAAACAACAAAGCCAAAACGTGGGGATCAGGTAACAGAAGGGGAAATTTCTGTGAATCTTAAGTGGGTGTTAATTTTGTTCCCGTTCTGTTTCAACAGATGCATTTGTATTTCATCCTGCATGGCAACACTCACTTTGGAAAACAGTACAGGCAGATCCAGAGGGGCTACTGCGGAGGCTTTGAAAACTTCATATTCCCAGTAAAGAACCTCCTGTACCTGAGCACACAGTGCTGTCAGGAATATGTTCAGACCCATCCCTAAGGAGCGTGTCGAAACCACCTCCCCAGGAAATACTGGAACAGCACTGATCGCCTCTGACGGCAGCTACGTCCCCTCCTCTGGAGCAGAAGGACTAGCAACTACCTGCTGGAAAAGAAACAGGTGGGAGGGGGAAAATAATCGCTGTGAGCCGTGGAAGATCTTTATCATACAGGAAAATAGCAGAGACGTCAAGCGTGAATTGAGAGGGCTCTTCAGCAGTAGCCTGAAGGTGGCACACATGAGGACACCTCTCCAGCTGTGGCTTTGGCTGGGCGTCTGGGCTCTCGGAAATCACACCTGGCCATGCCAGCAGTGCAAGAGCTACAGCCCTGCCATACCTACTCATCCGTTTGGTCTATAATTTAGTATCTTGTGCCGAGATTTCAGAGCAAAATGCCCTGTAGATCTTCATCTACTGCAGAATGAGTCCTCAGCACTGGACAGACAAGGTACTCCTCCAGATGATAAGAGAAAAGAGATAGCAAGGGAACTATTTACAAAATGCTTCTGCTAGCTGATCCCAGAGCTGTTTTGCTAGTGGTTTCACTGGGCAGAGTTTCAGTCATCACTATTCCCTTGGAGGGAACAGACCTTGCAAAATACATGAGATATATAAAATATGTATGAAAACTTGCTCACGATTCACAGAGAAACTGAATGTTGATGGGAAAGAGTATTTGCAAGCAGCTTCTGTAGAGCTGATTTGTTAAACGCCTGGCTAGCAAAGAATGGGCAACACTGGTACAAAATCGCATAATGCCAGGCTAGAAAACTCCCTAAAAAAAAGCGACTTTATTCAAAAAATAAACCACCCTGTCCCACCTTTCTTGTTTACTCCCTTATTTGCAGCTTTTTTGCAAAAATAGTATTTCAAAACCTTATCATCCAAAGCTTTCAGGGAGAACTGCCTATTTTTACTTTATCTGTGTTTTGTACGACCACACTATGCTAGTGATTTAGCAACTTCACACTGCAGACAAATATTTCAAAATATTCCCTTCTTCATAGCTGTTCAACCGCTTTTACATGTATTGCTGCATTGCATGATGCCACCCACAGTCGTGCTTAGGAAAGGATCGTGTGGGAAACGCGATGGTTTAAAATCAGAGATGTGCATTCCCCATGGGTTTGATTTTAGTGCAAAAGTCCCTCAGCTAAGCTGCTTCTGGGATTTCCCTGATGTGACAATTACTGCACAGGGAGAATCTCAGGCTCAGGCTTCGATGGTGCTGGTTTAGTCAGGTTTCTCACCAAGCAGTCGAGGGGTCTGTGTGGTTTGGGTGCTTGAGCAATGTCCCTGTTGCGTCCCTGGTCCCTCATGTCTGCCTGTGCAGACTAGGAGCGGAGGAGCAAACGGGCAGGTTGGCAGTGGTCCGCAGGGAGATGCCCCCAGGAGCACCCACGGCACTAGGAGTGCCTGGCAGATACATCTGCTCTGGCCCACCATCGGGATGGCGCTGGGTGCATGTAACAGTGTCCATAGCGCATTAGGGAGCGCAACAGAAAGGTACCCCGGCGAAGCTGGAGAGCTTTTCAGCTGCAGCAGAAAATTATTTACTACTTCAGGGGGAAAAACAGAGCGCATTGAACCATATTTTTAGAAGAACCCGCCTCTCACTTAGGCACCAAAATAAGCCTGAGCCGAAAATGGAGCCCCATAGATTACCTGGGCACAGGTGTCACAAGAGGCGTTGCAAAGAACGGAGCAATTTTATAAATCAGCCCTATCCCAGGGAGGTTGGCGTGGCAGCTGCCACCTCTCAGACCGTGCTCAAGCACTGCAAACACCAACCCAGGGCATTGGGCTTCCCAAGCACCGAGCGACCTGCAGCAGCTGGGCAGGGTCCGCAAGGAGTCCCTCGCAGCGGGTACCATTTGCCACACAAATGTGCTGCCAGATGCAAAGGACAGGTAGAAAAAAGTGTTTCAGGACTAAAGTATTTATAGTTTCTCTGACTGTTGCTTACAAAATGTAAAAGTCTGAAAAATGTAACAACCCTAATATCAGTATAGTGTTTTTACTCATTTTCTCCTTTAAAGCGGTACTACTAGGAAGAGAGATTTCTTCCACTTACATTTAAGTTAAGACATTTTTAATTACTTGGTTAAATACACGTATTATGCATATGAATTAAATAATTATAAGCCACAGCTTAGTACATGACTTTTTTTCCCTGTAGTTCCTTTAAGATCAGAATAAAATTGTTTATTTTACACAGGAGAGTACTTTTATCAAAATCTATGGGCTGTCTGCCTATCTCTATATATCTATTTCTGTATTATCTCTCTTTCTATCAAGACACATTAGGTATTAAAATGCTTTGGGAGATCTGACTGGGTATGTGGAGCTGTAAAAAGCAAGAATTTCTAATAAAAGAGAATAAATGTGTGGCTAACAATGCCTTAATTCTACTTTCTGGGGCTTTAACATTGGAACTGAAACTAGCCTGTAGCCGTTTTAGCAATGAGCAGTCTTCTTAGCACTGTCCTTAGCGCCTTATGTTAAATTTGGGCAAATATTTGCCATCAAATTCAGTGCCTAACATTTGATGACATGAAACATCTTCATCAGACTCTGCAAGTGCAGCTAGTTGCTTTGAATGAACCCCAGGAGATAAGTAACGTTTCTATTTAAAAATAATGCTTAAGAAGACAGTACATACGGAGATTTTATAGCTGAATGGAAAAACTGGGACTGAATCAGCCTTTCCAGACTGCCAAGTAGATGAATGAAATATTTTTTTGTTCTTATTTGCTTTGCTGAGAATCTCAGAGGAGATATTGATACAGATCTCTGTGAGGCCAGTTCCTGAGGACTGTACTTAAATATTTGGAAGCTATTATTTACTGCTTAATTATCTCCATGCAACCAAAAACATCCCTCAGCTTCAGTACAGAGATGCCTTTTACAGCACGTCCACCTCATCACCAAATTCAAGGCACAAGAAACAACATTTGTAGATGAGTGGGGTGAAGGTCTGAAGGGCTGATCCACACAGTGGACCTCTTGCTTTGCAGTTTTCCTATCGTCTGCCCATGAGAGGTGTCTGGCTGCCTCTTGCTCCTCTCTTTTGGGGGCACCCCAAGGTGGAGGGAGGCTTCCTAAAAGAGAAACGGCTTGAAGGGAGGAGGGTGCCTAGAGGTAGCAGCGTGGCTAAGACATGGCTGGAGCTAGATGGGCAACCACAACAATGCGAGGAAGATTGAGGGTACTTAGGATGGAGTCAGGGACTTGATAATTGGCTGGAAGGAAGTTAATAGAGAATCACAGAGATTAACAGGTGTGGTTCAGGAGGGACAGGAGTTGTGAACTGCTTACAGGGTGGGTGATAGCTGGAAAGGAAGGTGGGGTAGAGCTGGAAGGCACCTTGCGTGTAGAAGAGATGAGAGGAAATCCATAATTTCTGAAGGGAAAGAAAAAATAGGATGGGGCAACCCAGCTGCTGGGGTGAGGTAAGGTGTTTTGGAGGGACAACTAATGAGACCTAGTAATGCTTGTGAGAAAGGAGAAAATGTATGATCTACAAGGAGAAAATGAGGGTTGAATTGGAAAGAGGAAGCAGTAAACACAGAATTTACAAATGCTGGCTCTAAAGATATGTGAATGAGTCAAGTAAAATAATAGTGTACTGAAAGGAGATATCCGAAAGGACAGCTAGTCCCTGGGTGAAGGAAGAATTGACGGGTCATCTGCTTTCAACCCAGGCATTTGGCACCACTGCACTGGCTGCAGGAAGTCACACTGGCACAAAGGTGAAAGAGATGGAGTCCACCTAGAGAGAAGAGGAAAAGAGACGGAGGTGACAGTGCAACAGAGCCTGACCGCAGAAAAACAGGGAGGTTAGGGACAAAATTACTTGTGTGGTGGAGCTGGTCCTGGGCCAGGGGTGAAAGAAGGAGTGGGAACTGGAGGGGTAACGGTTCAGAAAGCAAAATGAAACAACAACCCTTTTTCCTGTTTATGATAAAAATAGTCCCAAGCAGATTTTTCTTACTTATTAAAAATCTCCACATAAAAGGAGCCTAGGAGAACCAGCAATACCCTCTCTACAGTAACTTCATCACATGTGCAAATAAAATATGTTGCTAAACTTGTTTTTGCCTATGTAAGGGCTAAAACCAGATATCATTTACTCCTATGCACACACAACCAGTAATACTTTATGCTTGTAGTGTTCCCGCCTATTGTATGAAAGCTGAAGACCTGAATAACACAATGTTCCGTGCCAGAAAACTGCAGCATTTAGCCAGGCTATCAGTTTCCCAAAGTAATTTTATGGTATTTCTATTTTTTAGATCTTCCATTAACACTCAAAGTGGATCTGTTTTTCCATGCAAAGGAATGATTTAAGAGGAAATCTGTAACACCTACTCTGGCAAGCACATCGATGCATCTTCTGAGATCAGTGGTAAATTGCAACTTGTGCACCAAATGATCTGCAATCCAGCTGTCCTGAGGCTTGCAGCACGGCTAGTGGGAAAATCCTGATTCAAACTCTCAAGTTGTAAAATCCATCTTGCTCCTATGCATGTTTTTAGAATTCAAAAACCTTTCACCAGATTCTGCAAAATTCACATTGTAACCTTTCAGCTTACACAGACACTATTTTGATAGCTGACATACAGAACCCTGCTCTGCTCATTACTATGAAATTGGGAGCTGTTGGATACATGTACTGCACTGAAAAAAAGCGCTGTCTATTTTTAAGCACAGGTGCAGCTATTTGTGGTTAGCTGGGTCTCAGTCCGGCTTACCTGCAGGCTAGACTTCAGATTTGAGGCTTGGATTTGATTTATGTTAAAACTGGAATTACACAGTTTTGCTCTCACTAACCTTTGCATAAGATGGAGGGACTCTCAGGACCAGCTTGTTCTTGCAAGACGTCTCCTTTGTTAGAGCAAAGCCCCTCTGAGGACAACAGTTTGCATTTGAGTTGAGCTGCATCTGTACTAGAGCCAGACCTTTGGCTTTGTGGATTCAGAAAAGTCCCCTAAACAGTAAGGATTTCAACACTTGAAATGAAATGATGCATTTGATTCAACACAGCTCTGTTTATTCCATGTGGACATGGGGTTATGTCTTTCAGAGCATTGAAGCTTTGCCTGTGTTGCGCACTCCTAGCTGGGTCATTTTTATGGTACTGCACGTCAGTCATGGACAGCTAGATTTTTTTGGTTTCTCATACACGGAGGAATAGATGTATGGAAACTGTTTTCTGATAACATACATTCAAAGAACTAAATGGATGTTACAGACCATTGTGAAGAGAGATGAGAAATCATATTTTAATGATTACCAGCATTCCAAGCATCACCAGATTATGAGAAAGGTCTTAAAAGATACCTTAGGAAGGATTGCTAGGTGGCTGTCTCGAACAGTCACCCCACACTAATAAAATATCAAATTCTAAAACCAAACCTGGCCATGTCGAGAAGTGTGAGAAAGGTATTGCAAACCTGAAAACAGGATTTTTTCATGATTACTTGTACTTTGCTTTTCTTTTGCAACTTATTGCCTGAATCTAAACCCAAACTTGATTGGTATTTTGGAATAATCCTGAAGTATTGTGCAGTAATAGTCAGTATTTCATATTACAGTTACATACTTATGGGCTTTTAAATGCTATTAATGGCTTACGCTTTCCCTTGAAGGAATCCCAGCTCACTTGCTGAAGTATTTTCACAGTGTTTTCACCTCCTTTGATATGCAGTCAGCTCTGAAGGAACACACAGTGTGAAATTATTAAAGTTAGAAATTAAAAAAAATACTTGATTTCACTAAGGTTACTGGGAGCATTTTGAGAGGTGATAGAATGCATTTATCAGATCTCACACATTAGCCAGCTACTCCTCAAAAATGTAGGGAAGGCTACGCTTGGGAAACTGAGCGTCTTGGGCACTTTTAAAGATTTTCTTCTTACTGAAGTACCATCAGCAAGCACCATTCATCCTAGGAAAAGTCAGAAAGCTCTCATCTATTTCATTATTAAAATAAAAAACAAGGTTCTAGATCACGAATAGTGTTTCCATGCCCTCACCCATTGCTCAGGTAGGATGTAGGGACACGACTACTCGAAAGTGAAGAACTGCGGAGGATGAGAGCAGGTCCAACACAACAAAGAGCAACATCTCTCCTGTGTTTGGTTTGGGGCCAGCCAAGGCTGCGTCTGCACATTTCCTATTTGCCACATATTTACTTCACTAAAACTAATAATTTATCTCCTGCTAGACACCAGGTCTGTCTGAGCCGAGGTGAAAGTTCTATTGCAGTGTCTTTTGCAGAGCTATGGCACGCAGACGGTGAGAGCCTGCTCTACCAGCCAGCACCACCTCCGACCAGCCCCATTCCTCTCTGCAAGCTCATTTCTGGGTTGGGGCACCAGTTCAAGAGGCAGACTTGAGAGCCTGCCACCAGGGCGGATCTCCTGTGGTCCTCCCCCAGCCCCGGCATTCGCTTCCAGCGTGGCCGGGAGGATGCCGGGACAGCGGCAGGCAGCTGGGGACGCCCCAGCCAGGCTGAGCTGTAACCTCAGCACATTTAGGGGAAAGGTAAGGTGTTACTTCATGCTAGGCTTCTCTCAGGAACGAAGGCAATGGCATGTTAGAACAATGTCACTCCTAGATACAAACAAGTGAGGGCAACTCAGCCAGTACAAATAAACAAATAGAAGCACAGAAGGAAGAAAAATTGCACCTTTTGGATTTGCTGCTATTCTTCATGTGCACATTTGACAGATGCTATTACAATGGATGCTACAGTTCACTTACTGATTAAATCCCAGTTACTGAGCCCATTTCTAGTTCTTGGCTGATGCCACTTTATTGATAGGTTGAATACAATTTCATTTGCTTGTGGTTAAGTAAGTCATCAGTGTCAATCAACATTTTCTTACAGTGCTAAGCCCACAAAAAACGTGCGCCAGGCAGAGCAGTGATGAATATAAGCCTCTGGGATCACACCGTGTGTGAGCCTGAAATTCCAGGCTATGAATCAGTCTGTGGACTGTGTGGCAGAGCCTGCAGTGATCCTTTGCAAAAAATGGCACATGGATTAACAGTTGCTGAAACTTCATTTTCATCAGCGTGTTAGTCAATGTTTTGGGTGTTAGCGTCTTGCTGTGGCATTCTTTGTTAAGGAACAGAAAAGAAAGTGGTAGCTCGCAGCTCCTTTGGCATGTAGATCTCCCACCCATGACACTGTATCTCTGAGGGGGAGAAATGAAGGAGAGACGGATTTAAAATCCCAGAGCTGTACCAAGGAATTGTTGCTGTTTAAACAAAGCTCCCTCCATCTCTGCACTACTTGTGATGCTGCTGGTTATCAGGAGCTCTGCAAGCTTCTGGGCTTCTGCAGCCAGCAGAGCTGCTGGGGGGTATTCGGAGGGAATTTATTTCTAGTGAGCAAATAGTCTAACGTGTCCCATGCCCTAGGTTAGCATCCCTTGGGTGCCATGCAGGACAAGCCAACACATGCCTATTTAGTCCTGGAAACTCTGTTCCTTCCACACTGTAACTGGAAATGGAGGCAAGGGGGTTGTATTGCCTTAATTCTGCTAAAATCCCTCCCTTGCCATCTGTGGGCCCATATGAAGTACTATATGCAAGGAAGGAAAGAAGATAAATGATGTTCCAGAGAAGGTGAAAGGAATTCTGCATGGCCTCGTTAAAAATGCATATTCCTGGGAAACAGATTTCTAGAAATTAAATTTTCTACTGATTTCATTCCAGTTGAGTGAAGAAAGAAATGGTGGGACTACGGCAGTCATTCAAAAAGAGGTTTTACCCCTTTCATATTATTGGTGACATTCTTTTAGAAACCTGTGTCTCCAAGGCCTTTTTTGCCTTGTGACTAAGATGCAGCAGCAATATCCAAGTTAAATGCCTGCATTTCTAACCTAAAGAAAAATGATACAGTGCTCAGTCATGCAAATTAACGTACCAGTCAGAATCCACCGAGCTGTCTGGGATATCAGATTATGATTTGAGACAACTTCTTTTAACCTAATGAGTCTGCATTCTTCGTTAAAGCAAATTAGCATAAATCCACTACAGTCAACGTAGCTGTACTATTTCAGATATGTTCTTATACTGTGCTTATCATCTGAGGGCTTTACAGCAGAGCTTTAAGCAATGTGACTAATACCAGGAGTAAGTTGCTTTATGCCCTCTGAGACAAAAACCTAAAAATGTTATAGCAGTTAATACAACTTAAAAAATGCAGATACCATTTATAAAACTTCTTATAAAAGCCTGTATCCCAGGCCATACAGATATGTACAGATCTCAAAAAAAAGTCCATATGACAACATGCCCTAACTCCCTGTAGCCACAGAAAAGAAACTCACAGCTTACGACAACATGCATTTGCGCACACATTTGACACAATTCTCATGCTTTTGTGTGTGTGTATATGTGCACAAAATCTGCAGTATCACTTTAGTTGCTTTTTAAAAATTATTTTGAAATAAATTTTAATTATTTATTATTTTTAAAAATTTAAAAAAATACTTAAATAATTTTTAAAAATTTCCTAAGCAATAGGAATATCAGAGTGCTTTTTTTTCTGATTTCATAACATATCTTGCTTGTACTGTGCCACATTGGCACTCAGATTATAAACTTACAAAACACAGTGGGCCAGAAGCAGCTGGGCAGAGTCTCCCCTCCTCACAGCTTCAGGCTTTAAGGCAATGGAATTGCACTGACGTAATATGCTTTAACAAAGTGCTCATCATTGCTGCAGTATAAAAGAAGGGGATAAATAATGCTTTTTTTTTCTGGTGGTCTGAAGATAAGCAAGTTAATTCATCTACACATCAGAAAATCAGCACAAAATTTGTTCACCATCCAAATAAAAACATTAAGAACAGTGTTGTTACTTCAGATTTTTGGGGCCCATGTAGCACAGTAATCTGTCTGCAGCACTGACCATAAACTGAGCCCTACAAAAGAGCAAGAGCAGGACAAGCATATGTGATCTTTCCTGTGAGCCCTCCTCCAGCCTCCAACCACTTTCAGCTCAGGGGACTCGTTGAGTCTGATGTAGTTTGCCCAGTGGTGGACCTCTCTTCCAAGTACTTGCCCAATCTTCCCTTGAATGCCTGCAAAAACTTCTGCAATTATCACACCCTTTGGCAAAGAGTTTCACAGATCTAGTATTTGCTGCATGAAGAAATACCTCCTTTTGTTCTGAAAATGGATTCTACAGCTTTGTTTAACAGTTGCTACCTCTTGCATTGGAAAAGACAGTGAGCAGCCCACCCCCACCTACCCTCTCCACACCACCCGGGATTTTATAGACCTGAATCAAAGAGACCCCCACAGTGGTCTCTGCCTGAGCCTGAGCCTGCTCAGACAGAAGCTGAGTATCACACATACGTTTTGGCTCCTCGTTTCCAAGGGATTAGGGAATTTACAAAAATGTTCTTGCTGCCCAGGCTCCCTGCACATCCTCACTGTAAAACTTCACGCCACACTCACTGGCTGGACATTGAACGTGCTGAATGTAACATTCACGCAAAGCCTAGTGTGGGCCAATGATCCTAAATATTTAATCGACGGTGTGTCCATGCTCTAGCAAGACATGTAGAAACCCCCGCTCCTGCTTTGGTAATTGGTGTCCCAGCCACCTACAACACAGAGTGCCCAACACAGTTGCCTGACCGTGAAGTCCAACACCTGCCTTCCACAGGCAGACCTGCCCTGCAGGAATGCTCATTCAGGGAACTCAGATGGCTAAAATAAAGCATGTATGTTCCTAAAATTGAATGGACATTTGGAAAAAATAGGGTTGTCTTGATTCAGTCTCCACTTTAGTCTACTTCTCATGAATATTGTGTATTATTTTCTCCTTGGGTATTGGTTTTATGGACCCTCTGCAGCTTTGTTGCACAGCTCTCAGGTACCCCATCTACTTGACAATTTTTCCAAAGATTTCACTGGCTCTTGATATTCCATGAAGTAGAAGAAGATTTTGCTTTATTTGGTGTACTACACTTGGGCTATTAAAGCTAAGATCCCCTCATTATTTAGATGCACTTGCTAGCTTTTAGTTATACTACCTGACATCATGTCTCCCTTCCATCACATCATTCTGCCAGACTCTCATTTGGCTCATGTTTTAATTTCAGTTAGCTGTAAAAGTCAGCCAGAAAGTGGACTTTTCAATGACATGAATACCACCAACACTGTGAGCACTCATATACTTATTGTTATCTGCAAATGTCTGCATGTGATATTACTGAGCTAAATAACCCAACTGACTGGACTCTCTGAGGTTTTCAGTTGCCCTCTGAAAGCTGAAAGTTCAGGATGAGGTCAGCAGGTTTTTTTTAAAAACTGGCTTCCTAAGGAACGACTTCTAATACTTCACGTTTTTGCTATTTTAACTTCTCTCAGTAAGTGGTCTGTAATGGAAATTCTGCCTGATCATGCGGGTCTTGTTCAGGCAACTTACTTTCAATTGATTTTACATCCATTCATCAGAATGATTTGCTTTAAAAACTGATTTTATGTCTAGCTAGAACATGACCAAATAGGTTTAAACCAGGTACCCCGCATTTGCACGTGCACCTATATGGCTGCCTGGTTTTCCTCCTGTACTGGGATGGGAGGGCATTTTTTTTATTATTTACAGCAGGGGCAGCTCATCATAACCACATCTGTAAAAAACAGCTTGGCCAGCTGTATTCCTCACAGGTCTGTGTGTGCTAAGGCACCCCAAGAGCACATCGTGCCCTGCTAACTAGGCAGACCTTCCAGACATCTGTTCCCCTGCAGAGGCAGGGCCACCCGGCTCTGAGAGTTAGCACTGGCATCCTAAAGAGGAGCAGCTGGAGCCAGGAACGAATATGTGGAGAATGTGGGGATAAATGTATCAAATACCTCATGTTAATTGGCAATCAGTTAAAGCTGATGTCTAAGCAAGCTCCGAGTATACTATTGCAAAGTCAGGGCTGAAAGTAGTAGATGCTGAAGGCTCACCTCTCTGCAACTTTAAAGTTAAAGAAAAGATGCTGATATTATTTCTCAGTTATTTACTTATTTATTTCTGCTATGTTTTGAGATGTTCCAAAGCAAGTTTAAGATGAGAACAGAGGCCAAAAATAGCTCCACGGCAGCACCCTCGATGGAGGTGACTTGGTCAGCGTCACCCTTGATGGGGGTGAGTAGGTCAGCGTCACTCCTACTGGCACGAGTGTTTTGAAAACTCTATGGTGACAGACACATCAGAGGAAGATTTTACAGCTGGAAAAGTGCAACAAAGCAATATCCCTGCTAGCCATCACTCATAGTCTTCCCCTCCAGTCTCAGCTGATCACAATACGGCTCGTTTCCCCCACAGACCTGCCTGAGGGGCAGTGCTAAAGGCTCCACGTAGCTCCACAGGATCCCTGCTGAGAGACATTGCTGGAGAAACAGCCAGGACCGGAGAATCGCTTATGTACACTCACAGGTGGGCTTTGCATGGCCATGGCCCTGGTCCTGCAGCAGAGCTAGTCTCAAGTTAATAATTACATGTTTAGCGTATTACACAAGCAGTCACTCCTGCTTTTTCACCGGTGTCCATTCTTCCGCTTTGTGATAGCCACTCCTTTTCTCATTTGATTTCATGTGCTGCAGGAGCACGGGTCCCATGGGCATCAGCGCTCCCTCCCCAGCCCCGCAGCAGTGACCCCGTGCTTCCTGGGTTAGGACCCATATGCTACTCGAGCAGCCTTTCTTCTGGATTCAAATTACTAAGATCAAAAGTTCAGCAGATTCAATCCTCGCTCAGTCTGCTAACGTATTTATTTGTTTCAGTGACCTGCCAGGTCTTCAGCAGTCCTACCAAACCCACAAGAAGATCCTCAGCTCTCTTCAGAGCTGGACTGACTTGTGCAAGCACAAATTGAGGGGCTGCTTTGGAGGGAGAGCAGAGACTGGGGGCTAGCGAAGGATCACGAAACAACGTTTGGAGCCAGCAAGATACCATTAAAGAATGCTGCCCACTTATGTAGAAAAACTGGGTGCCAGCCGCTCACCGACCCTGTTATTCAAGTTCTGCAGCCTGCAGGAAAGGGCTCCTAGAATTAGCTCTCCCAATCTGGTGGTGAGACACCTCTGATGTCTGAAACGGGTTTGCCTTGGGGTTGTTAAATACCTGTTCCATGTGATTGGGCTAATTAAAAGTTTTTAGCCAAACAAATCCCTGTTTGTGAAGGTATAAAAGCTAAGAGGATTAGATGTTAGTTAAACTAGACATAACTGAGAAACAAAGTTGTTGCTGTTAATTCTTAAAAATGCTACCCTAGTGCGTGTGGGTGAAAGGAGTGGATAACAAAATTAATCTGTGAAACAAAAGTCTCAGATGACAGTTAAATCAGGTATATTCCGTATTAAAAAAAAGCGTCTCCCTTGAATTCAATATTGCCACGTAACAGCAGAAGACTTTGTTCTGCATACAGAAGGCAAAACCAGCTTTAATTAAAATTGTTTGATCTCCAGTATTCTTCTTGTAAAGGAAATGTAGGTATTTTCTATTATTCTATAGGTTTACTACTTTAGCCCATTGGGTATACAGGTATATACAAATAGCGCCAAAAGCTGGCTAAGGACAATGTAACTCCAAACTTTGATTAGAAGGATTGCTGCTACTAAACTGAGAAAGCGTCCGAGTCTCATTCCTGTTGTACTGACCAGCTGGGAAGTCAGTGGCTCTCAATGACTTTCCACCCTCCTTCCAGGGGGTCTCGGTTATAAAGAATCGGCTTCTTTTGTGTTTCCATGGGAATCAGAAGTCAACTGTTTTCTTCCACCGATAACGAACTGCTTGCAATAGCATCCCCAGTAAGGACAGATTAGGGAAAATGGAATTTAGATCCACAGCATATTTGTGCTGAACAAACGTTCCCTCCCTACCAAAAAAACCCAACAAAAATAGGCCATTAGAGCCTCCAGACTCCTCCCCCTCTGAAAACACACTTGTATGCCCGCTTGGAAATTCTTGACTTTATTCCCAGTGAGACTGTTCGGTTCGGCAGCAGCCAGCAGCCCTCACCATCAGCATCTGCTGCTACCTGTCATTTTGCCTTGTTTCACTGCTTCTTCCTGGGCAGACATCCCACGGATCGCAGGGTTTTATCTTGATGGCTCCATTCTCCCCTACCAGCCTCATTCTACAACACTTGCTAATGCTGGTAGCACTAATTATACTTTTATTTGAACGTGAATACCTTGCTTGGGGACATGATAAGTGTACACCTGATTTTGGAGCCTCTGAAAGAAGGCTGTTGTGCTGATCAGTGCCAATAAGGAAGGGGGAGATATAAGAACTACCTCTACAGAAGTAAATTAAATCAAATCAAATCACTGGAAACCGATTGCACCCTTTAAGGGTCAGAACAGCCCCTGACACACTTTGGGCCCACGTCATTTAAATACCACTTGTCCAAACCAGAGGGCAAATACCACTCTCCCAGGCGCAGGCCAGGGGTTAGGATGAGCTCTGGATCGTTCCTAACATGCAGTTTGGGTGCAGCCACTTGGTTTTGGCAGGCGAGACAGCATCCTCCTCTGGAGGCAATCAGCCTCCATGCCAAGGAGCGATTCTGGGCATGTTTAATTTACTAGCAGACATGTAGCTAATGGGGAAGAGAGATAGAAAACCCAACTCCTTCTTTAACAACCAAAATAAAGAAATCTTTTACATCTGGAAATATTGAGGCAGATGATCAAATAATTAGCACTGCAACAAGTTTGTACTGCCTGCAGCTAGAAGAACTGCTCTCTATGGAAGCAGGAATGTGGCTGAGCCTGCAAAAACATGATAAGGGATCTATACCTAATATTTTTGGATGGTCTGCGTATGTCAAAGGTATGTTTCCATGGAGCTGAAAGAGCATTCAGGATTAAACACCCATGTAAAAACTTCCTACTCAAACCAGCTGAGGAAGGCTTGGTCATCAAGTGCCAGTGCCACATCTTTACTCCTGCTGGGAAGGTGAAAGTGTCAAAAGTAGAGGTGTGTAAGCAATCTTTTTTCTTTCTATCACAGATTGACTCTGGAAACAACAATAACAAAGATTTTTTTTCTTGCCTTTCTCAACAAAATAAAAAATAAATTGCAGTTTGATTTTTTTCTATAGTGCTTCTTTAAAATTTCCTACAATTTCCACATAAGGTGCTCCAAACTGAAAAGCGGAAATATTTTCCGTGGAATTTTTATTTTTACACAGATCAGACCATTTTGCAAACTTGACCCAAACTTACAAGTAGTTTTATTTTTACAAGATCTTCACTTTTTGGTAACTGTGCTGTTTACACAATTTTTCTTCCCCAGCTGGAATCCTGATGAGCTTGCGTATTGTAAGGAAAAAAAGTACAGGTATGGATTTCTATGCTGATGTTTCATCACATGTGTGGGCTGATGCTGGCTGTAGGTATGAAATACAAATTTAGTGTATACAGATCTTGCTGATCTAGTAGAAGGATTAAATAACACATCTCCTGGCCCTTTACAGAAGGATGATTCAAGCAATCTGTAGTTTCCTAGGCTGCTGCACAAGATCACAGCCCGATCACACATGTATGATGGCATAAACAGATGAATAATAGCAACTGCATTTTCAGTCCCACCCACATGTCATCTTATTTTTTTAAATCACATAACACCTACACACAATGCTTGGCTAAGACTGACAAACACAGAGTACAAGAAAATCAATATATTGTATTCTGTGTTTGCGTATCTCAGGAGGAAATAATAGCTGGGGTTTCTTTTTTTTTTTTTTCTTCTTTTAAGGAAATAAATCTGAGAAAACAGCAGGCAAGTGGTGAAAGTCAGTAGTTGCCATGGGATTTCAAAAGGTAAGTCCTTGCACAAGTGCATGTGGGATTGGACTGGAGTGGGACACAGCTGACCTACTCTAAAATACTGCTGCCTGGCTTCCCAATCGGGCTGCGGTCGGCTCCACAGCACACGCCATGACCTTGCCTCTTTTCAGAACTGGAAGGGTATTGCCCTTGACTTGAATGGAGGCAGGATCAAGCCCTACCCAGAAAGTGTCATACGCTACGTGTTGTATGTGCATGCCAGCATTATGCAACGGGGTGAAAAATGAAAACCTGTCAGGCGCAGAACTGGTGCGCTCAAGGACATACTGTTATTTGTTTTGCAGCTTTGCCACTCTAACAGGGATTAACAATGTGCTATTGATAGCTGCCATGATAAAGTCAACCAAAACGCCTCATTTTTTAACTTTCAGAATGTGATCTAAACTTTTGAGGGAAATTACTTGCTTGGCCTCAAAGTTTTATTTTTAAAAAAAAATTTAAACTGAGAAAGCATTTACTTTTTCCAGCCTTCTCTCTCTACTTTTCCCCTCCTTTGTCCCCCAGCTAACACAGCAGCAGATTGAATTCACCTCCCAATTCCTTTATTATTTATTTTTTCAACCAAGTCGGTAGGTATTGTAAGTCGCCAATCTTTGCTTTCTGGAAATTCCTTGGTGTATTACTGCATAGCAGAGTGGTGTGACAAGGATAAAGAGATTAGAAGTAATTTCATATAACTCCTTCTTCTGTCAAAATCTGCAGAGGGCTTTTACTGGTAACTCCGAGTGTTGCTGAAATTCTTCATTAAAAACTTTCAATATACGGTCAGGAAATCTCCAAGCACTAAGACACAGAGTAACCAAAACAGAGGGAGAGAAGGAATATTAAATCAAAGTCCAAACAAAGAGAATACAAGGAGAAAAAACCTCAAGTACAGCAATAATAATGCATGTTATCTCCAAGGGGGTTGATGCCAATTCAGCTTTGAAAGCCAGAAAACCACGTGCTGATTTTCACCAATTTCAAGTAATTAGGCATAACCAGTGCAGACACAGGCTCTCCTTGCCACCATTAGACAGCCGAGGTGGCTATGAGCTGCTGCTGGATGGTCACTACTGCAGGCTGCAGGGGCTCACATAAAATGCAGGCTGTGTTTTCCCTGTACGTTGTACCATTGTACAACCTATATAGGCACAATCTGGCCAGTAGAGCTTGTTCAGGACCTCCACCCCAAGTGAAATAAATTCTCTCCATGGCAGGGCATTTGCCAGTACAACTGTGGATTCGTGAGGAGGTTTTCCTGGTAAGGTGGTCAGGTATGACCCCTAGTTTTGTTTGTTTGGGGGGCAGAACAGGGTGAAGGAGTAAATACAATCTGGCCAACACAGCTGGGCCAGCCAACGCTTGCACTATAGACCTGACCAAAGCTTTGAAGATGAAAAGAAGGCGGCTTGCATTCTCTATGATTGTCCCATTAAATGAACAGAAGGATGGGCAGACATGAAACGATAATGTCAGTCCTGCACTTTTTGAAAAGTTACTATCATGTGTTATAAAGCTATTGTCATGCATTGCAGGTCCTCCTCAAAGCCGGTGACCTTGCAGAAGAACAGAGAAAGAGCCAATGAGCATGGGCGCAGGTGCGTGGAAGGGAACATACCACTACCACACCAGGTTAGGAGAAGAGTTTAGATGCTGTGTCCCCTATTAGAGGGGTGCAAACTCTTCTTCTGCCTTTTTTTTTTTTGGTCCTTTTCTCTGTCTGTGAATCATCCACCCACTAGTTTTCACAAGCATGTTCACAACGTGGGCTTGCTCAATGAAGGCTGCAGCGTGATCTGCCGTGTTTCAGACTACTTGGGACAGTAGGTTTCTTCCTTATCTTCAGCCATTTGCTACGTGTGAGAGAGGTTGCTCTGCGTGCTTCGTTTCTGACTCTGGATTTCAAGCTGGTTGACCAGGGGCCGCCTTTCCCTCCAGCGTCTGTCGTACCCAGTGCAATGGGCATCCTTCATTCGTCCGCTTCTGCTTCAGAACAACGTATTAAAAGAACCAAATCTTTGCTAGTTCACGCTGGCTGGGACGTTTAATGCATTCAGGCTCTGACCTTGCACCTTTCAAGTCATTGAGGCTTTTGGGATGGCTCTAGGGGAGGGGAAGCCGCCCCCTTGCATTGCTGTGCCTCAGCCCTAGCCTGTCTGAAGGCAAAGTGCAAAGCAGAGAGACAGCACTGTGCAGTGGGCTCCTCCGAGTCCACAGCCTCATCAGCTTGGTCTCCTACCAATGTCCTGTTCCTTGCCTGAAAACAGCTTAACTTCAGATAATTATCACTTGCAATTATCATCCACCAGGGAAAGGAGAGCCAAACACCCTAGCAGTACAGGGTGGATTGCTACATCAGACTCCTGCTTTTACAAACCACTTTTATTAAACAGATCTCTAAAAGAGGTGTAATGTGGTGGTCAGAGCCGTGCTGGACGTATTCCCTAAGCGAGAAAACGTCTAATGCTAAGAGACCTAGCAAGGGCAATATCCTAGTCCTCAGCACTCTCCTCACTATTTGTCTTCTGTAATCTCTTCCTTCTTTATCCTCCTATCTTTTCTTATGCTAAGGACACCAGCCTCGTTTATCTTTTCCACAGGCTGTTTTTCCAGCTGTAACAATGTCAGTGAAAGATGCTAGCCCTGCAAGACGCTGGTCACCTGCCCTTCTGGGCTGGGCTCACCAGCTCTCCAGCCTGCCAGCAGGGATGCGTGTGGGACCATTGCATCCAGAATGAACCTGAAACCAGCCCCTACCCCAGCGCAATTCAGAGCGTGGGTGACTCCCACCCATGAGAAGCCGGCGTTCACTCCTACCTCTTTTACCCAACAGACGTGCAGGGATGTGGATAAAACACAGAAATGGGCCATGGTGCAGACACGACATCCTGGGATTCTCAAAACCTAATCAGCTGTTGGTGGTGAGGATGTCTCTTCTTGTGGTTTCTCCTCACAGCCCCGCAGCTCCCCAGCCATGCATCAGCAGGGGGCTGGTGCCACTCCACCCCAGCCACTTGCCCCCAGGCACACACCCCGACACAGGCTCTCCAGTCCAGAAGGAACTGAAGCATTGTGGTGCTTTCCCTGGGTACCCTCCATCCTGACAAGAAGTACCGCTGCCCTCAACCCTGTGTTTCACTAGGTGAAGGTGCCAGCCCAGGTCTAGAAGAATGCTGCAGACCCGTCCACGGGAAAGCAAGTGCTGCAATGTGCTGTTCCCCCCTGAGAAGGGTCGGAGATCCCCTGGAGCACCCAATATTTGGAATCTGAGTGCTGCAAATTGGATCCCGCACTGCCGCAGACCTTCACGGGAAACAGTGGCCTCCTTCGCTCACCGTGCAGTACAGAGGGTGGCCCTGCTCCAGCAGAGAAGCTGGGTTTGGGCACTGACAGTGGCTGCTGTCCCCACCACTCTCCCAGAGACGTTGGAGGGGATGTGGCGCCTGATGCACTGCAAGAAAGGGGAACTCGTAGCTAAGGCAGATAAACAGGCTCTTGATTACTGCTTTCTGTCCTCGCTCTGCACATGGATCCTGTGTATCACTGGCCAAGTCATTTAAACCAAGCTTTGTACAGATGGTCACCAACTGCATGTTCCTTATTTTGGGGTGGGAACATTTTCTGATCTGCAATTTGCTTGCAGAAGCAAAGAGCGCTTAGAGCCGCAAGTGATCTCGCTGGGAAATGCACTTTGGAAATGTGGAGCTTAGGCAAAACTAAGTTTTCTAGAAAATAGAGTCATAAGGCAAGCAGTGTGACTGACTCATACTGCTAGCTGAAGTGCAACAACAACAAAAAAAAAAGAATAAAGGAGGCAATTTGTTTTGCCCCAAAGCAAACATTTAATTTCTGGATTCTCTACCCCATTTTTATTGTTAAATTTGGTCAAATTTTTAAATGAAATGTAATTCTAAAGCAAAAAAATGTGGTTGCATTATTTGGAAAATGTGGAAATAGCACTTCCAACTTATTTGGATATGTTTATTTCTGTTCACCCAAAATAACCTGCTAAGCTTGACATAAATCTATAGCTAGAGCTTGCTAATCCTAAAGCACATTTTTCAGTGAAGGTGGCCTTTAATAAAAAAGTTCACCTGTGCCTGGCCCTGACATCCTAAACTGTACACTCAAAACTATGGTAAACGTCTTAATCTACATTCTGTGTCCCTATTTTTTTAGTAAATAAATTTCAAATGCTTCTTGTGCAGATTATCTCATTACTGCTTGTGAAGTATTTAAATACTATAGATGAACACCATTAAAAAGCCAACGAGTAGTAAATCTCTCTTCAGAGCAAAAAAATGCAAGAGCATGAACCATTTACATCCTAAACAGCAGGAAAAAAAAATAAATACCTAAAGTAAATTGCTCACCGACCACCCTCCTTTTCATACATGGTATAAGGGAAGGATCCTACAAAAAAAAAAAATCAACAGTACTGAATGTGTCAAAAAACCAGGATCATACTATAATAATACATACCAGAAGGCAAATTAGGATTGTGCAGACTATAAATCTGGCACTATCTGAATTACACACTTCATATTTTTTCCGAGTCTGTGCACTGTTTCCTAAGCTTTTATGTACTTTTTTTTTTGATGCAAACTGAAACCCAACCCCAAATTCCATCACGTGGCATCCTACTGATGCGTGTGTCACCCGGAGGGGTAGCATATGAGATTTACCACACAGACTTCTGCTCCACGAAGTAACTGAGTAAATCACAGAGGCAGAGCAGCAGCCCAGCCTGGCCTTTGCTGGCAGCAGCAGCAGGAGAGGGAAGAGCCAGGAGTGGGGGAGCTCCTTCCAGCTTCCTGAGGGAAAGGTGGTGCTGGGAAAAGTCCCGGATTCACAACCCCAAGCGCTCCAGCTCGGCTCTGTCCAGGCTCCTTGGACGACGTGCCCCCAGCTCCCTCCCCACTGTTGTTGGATACCAGTGCCTGTTCCTTTGTCCCCTTTACCTTTAGGTGCCCTGTACCCTACTCTCGAGCTCAGGTGCAGAGAGCCTAGCAGCCTCATATCACAACTTGCAACTAAAGTCTTGCTCAGATTGGAGTATACGCAGTGTCAACAGTGGTTTCTGGGACCTGAATGTTAAAAGCTGAAGTCTCCACTAAGCACATGGAAACTGTGATTTTCAAAGGTTTATATCCTGCTTAAATCTGGCTACCTCTGCACAAGACCCACTTCCCTGCTAAAGGTCAAGTCACTGCCCTAGGAAGAGGTTGCAAAAAATTTGAAACGAGCAAATTCTCAAACTTTGATTTTCAGAAACGGTCTAATCATTTTGGGTTAAGCAACTGTCGGGCCTCTATCCAGGCAAATGCAGAACAATTCACATGCCTCAAGCGGACATTTTGCCATGCAATGTTTCAATCTAGGGACTTAAAGCTTTGCAAAATTAGGAGCAAATGAAAATAGTCTCCTACTAGAAAACGCAGGGCATCCTTATTAACCAGATCTGCTGTCTTCTTCCTTTTACATCTGCTCGTACAATGGGAACTTTGGGATGCAAAGTCTGATGCACTTGGAGCAGTTACAGTCCCAGATCTCTGTAGGTTATATTGTGTGCACAGTTTTTTCCGGAGTGGGCTACAATAGTTATATCTATTTATCAATACTAAAGCTACAGGCTCTTTAGCAGTGCATTTCAAACTCCTTTTCCAAAAGCTGTGATCCGAAGCAGAAACCCAGGACTTGTCACAACCAGCAACCCTTGGGACTCCCAGGTCTCGCCTGGCCCCAGGGTTTCACAGCAAGTGCCACTCACCTGCTCTGGCAGCAGGACTTCACTCTCACTTCACAGGGGCATAGCTGGAGCACGAAGCACAGCCTGCTGGGCAGTTCCCCACCCTCCCTCAATGGCTTGTGCCATTGGTGATTACAAAGACCTATGTAGCACCAGCAGCACTTCTCAAAAGCCCCCTTGCCCCAGGGCTGTGGGGCTGCTGAGGACAGTGTAGGAAGGGGAGCTGAAGCAGGCAGCCCAGGGGGTGCTGGAGGTTTGGGTTAGGTGTCCAGCCAATGGGCACCTTCCCTCATCCCTCCCCAGGGGCTCTCCCAGCACAACTGCCCATGCACAACTGCCCAACCCTATGAAAATGGAGGCGTAAACCAAACACACAGAAAAAACCCAGAGATTTGCCATAGCTCCCCAAAGATCGGCCATAGCAGATCCTGCTGCAAGACCTCACAACCCTATGGGATGTTCAGCTATACCAGCAGAGACCAGTAACCACAGAACAGATATTCACAGCAACCAGAAACAACCCACTTGACCATCATTAACTTGTCCGTGCCATTTTCTGTGGCAAGGCAGGGATGTGAACCCAGGTTTCCTAAGCTCTATACTGGTGCCTTTCCTGCAAAACCAGTCATTCATATACTTTTTGCCTCTTGCCTGGCTTGTTCTACACCCTATTGCACATATACATACAATAGTATGTGTGAACTCAGAAGAAACCTTTTTAATAGTGATTGACATTTGCAAGAGCTTTGAGAATGCAATGATTTTGACATTGGTTACTTTCCAGGTAAGAATTAACAAACCGATGTGTTAACAACCAACTGATGTTCTTTGTTTAAAAGAGGCCACATTTCAAAATGGAGGCAGCTTTCAGATTTTTTGCAGAAAGATTGTGCTTTGATTTGGAAATAGGGAAGCACAGCAAGGATTGCAACACGAAACAGATAAGGTTAGACAAAGAAGAAATGTGATAGAAATGTTTTGGGTCTATAGAAGGAGCAATAAAATGCTGTTCATCACACATCGTTCATGTTACAGTGCTTGTTTTAGAAGACACAGAGGCAGTGCCCCCTTGTCAGAGGTAGGACAGAAGCTAAGCCCTTCCTGCATTTTGGCATCGTGGCTGGAACCCAGATTTGAACAATGTAGGAACACAGTGAAAATGGAAGCCTGGTTCCTTCACCTTGCATGTCATTCGGAGCTCCCGACGTTGGCAGGGAGGGTGTTCATCCCTTCTGCTTTTCCATGGTACCAGCATCTCTGCATCCAGCTATGTAGTACTCTGAACTGGCTTGCATATGCCCTGGCACTCCACAGACCCCTTGCTCAGCACCCCTCACTTTGCATCCTTGCAAACATGCATCCTGCTCCAGGATCCCCGGCCACAGACCCAAACTCACTGATGGACACAGGCAGAGCAAGCGGAGAGCGTGGAGGCCCCAGAAACAGGCACCCATGCCGGAAGGCAAAGGCGGACATCGTAGGATGGGGAAGCAGTGAGTCAGCAGTAGGCACTGCATGCTGACTGCCGTATTGCACCGTATGGAGTCTGGCCACCGAGGAGTTTCGATCCTGTGGTTTTGGCCGAGTTTTGCTTTGAACCCAGAACTCAGAAAGAAACTTGCACAACAATGACTAGCAAGCTTATCTAATCCTCTTTGCACCGGCCTTAGCTGTGGAAAGGGTTTGTCCAACCCGTTTGTGGGTATTCCTAGGGCATGACTACATGCATGGGACAGATAGCCTCGTATCCGCCCTGTGGTAGCACGATTACAGCTCCCAAACTACAGCAGGATCCTTTCTGATTACTTTGGAGTACAAGAAAAAAAGAACATACAGTTGCCTACATATTAAAAACATGAAGGTGTGTCCAAAGATACTATAAACTTACACCCCAGTTTACAACTCCCTTGTGCAGTCTGTGCCTTGGGTACCCGCAGCATTCACGGAGAGCTGTGGTCTTTAACTGATTTTCACTATTACCAGTATGAAGCTTTATTGCAAATCTAACTTTCTAGGCTTACGGATACATGGCATTTTTCATAAAACTAAGTTTATTACACTGCCCATAGGTAAGTAGATTGCACCTTCAGCGGTTTTGCTTTCATTTTCTTTGGAGACCCTGTATTTTTTGCACAACTTATTTATTTGGAAAAAAAGTTGTGTCTATTTAAAGAGGGAGAGATGCTTCATGCTAGAAGCAGGTGCATCCCTATCACCTCTTGTATGTACGCAGTATGTTCTTCAACAGCCTGTCTCCTATGGCACTCCTCAAGAGTGCATTTCTAGTTTTTCACAAGAGGAGAGGAAAAAAAAAATATGTATTTCCTATCTATTGGTGGGGATACTATGGCACAGTGAAGGAAAATGATCCCATCAAGATCATCCCCCTAAACCAGAGATAAAAATGGTAACTAAACACCGACAGCTGACTGACAGTGCTTAGGGAATTAGAAATCCAGCACTGAGACTGATTTGTGTTGATACCTGCTGCGCACATACAGAGAAGCCTACATCTGTTTAGAAGCAGCAAGGTATTCCCCAAACAGCTGCAAAGTTAAACTTACCAAAGCCTTGTTCTCTGTGCCCATAGAGGTAACAGAGCACTTTTACAGACTTCGCTGAAGTCAGTGATCACTGATACCAGCATAGAAGAAAGGCTACTATTTGCACAAGGAGTGCAATAACATATAAATATATAAAATAAAAATATAAATGTTTATATATTTATATAAATATACAAATATAAACACCACACTTTTCCTTTCTCTTTTTTTTTTTTTTTTTAAAGCTCAGTGATCTACAGATGGAAATGCCAGGATCTGGCTCAGATTTCAGCCTCCTCAGTAAAGCCACAAGCTGAGGCTGGTCGAACAGGCTCAGCCCTCCACTGTGTTGCTTCACCGATGGGATGGACACCACAACAGTGCCAACAGCCTGCTCCCAGCAACCCCACAGCCCAGGGGCTAGCAGGATCGCAGGTAATACACGTATCTCAAATCCCTGCTGTGTTTTAATGGTGCCTCTCTTCCCGCTAGCCCACCACCACAAACCCGTCTTTGGGAGATGACAGGAATCAAAAAGCCACAGTTAAAACTCCAGATAATACTGTAGATAGAGAGGAAAAAAGCCCTGGAACTGCTCTGTGAGCAAAACGGCTGCTTGCCCTGGGCTTTTCTCATTCTGATGAGAAAGCCAACAGCCAAGGCCACCAGTGCCTCCAGTTTAGCAATACTTAACTGCACTCACTCAGGGCTTCTGGCAGTTCATTCCACATCCCTCAGAGCTGTAGGTTTTATACAGTGCCCCATATATCAACCAGACAGTAAGCTGATAAACTTTCCCGAAGCAGGTGGCCATGGAAATGGCCAGGAATTTGCACAGGAATTTCGACAGGAATTTTCTTACTTAGACTCATAAGGTCAGCAGACAGTAAAAACTACAATTGTTTGTCAGTCTGTCTTGCTGCTTACCAGGAATGTAAGCTCGCAGACGAATACCTGCAGAAAACCAGAATTTTCAAGAGAAATAAAAATTGAATGTGGGAAGACATGGTCTCTGATCTTCTCAGCACCTCAAATAAGGACCTGCAAATACCCATGGTAAAACATGGGTCAGAGAAAAGACCTTCCAATAGCAGGAAAGGCTCCAGGGGCTGTAGGCTGGCACATTACAAGGCAGCAAGGAGCAAAGCGTGTTCAGGAGCTGCTACCTGTCTTGGACCACATTCCCACTGATCACCCGGAACAGGAGGCAGAGCACCCTCCTGGCATACCAGACACCCCTTGCCACCTCTGTGGCACTTGGGAAGATTTATTCTGCACACATACAGTCTGACCTGTGTGACTCACACAGGTAAGATGAGACTTGGGACTTCAGTATGTGGAAGAAGTATGTAGAAGCCTTTTTGTTTATTATTGCTCAATACAATTAGCTTCTATGAAAATAACTTTTTTTTCCCTGCCTTGCAGGGCAATCATGGCCTGTGTGGGCCATGCCCAGATCGAAGCTTGCTCCTGGGCCCTGGGGTTGTGCAGCACTGTAGCTGCCCCAGGCCTGGGTGCTTTGGGTGAGCAGACAACCTTGTCAGCAGCATCTCCTCGCCCTGTTTACTTCGTAAACACTAAGTAAGATGCCACAGACAGCAGCAACAACAGGCACATCCAACCTGAGGCGCCTCCAGCTTCCCATCCATCCAACGCGCATTCAGTAAGTCAGATAAGGTGGGTCTTTTCTTGCCCACTTCATGAGGCCAAGAAGCAAAGGACAAAGTCAATCTTCAAGATCCGCAGACTGTACTGCAATCCCAAAAGTTTGAATACACCCACCCATGAAATCTATCTCTGCTTGCAGCTTTACCTGCGACTATGTTCCTGTGAGCTTCAGGCACCTTATTAGTGCTATCTTTAATGGCAATACTAATGACAGTGAAATGCTCCCTGTGAGGACTAGCACTCACATTAGGATGTGGGTACCAGTGCATGAACTCTGGTGAAATTGCAGCATCCACAGCCAACAGAAATTTTACTGCCAAAACCATGCACATGACGGGGACATGGCCTAAAGTCATGTTAATAATGTGAACATTTTAATCAGGTAAGCTGAATGTGCTCTTTTGTTGTAAAAACACCTTGAGGACATGCCCCTGCATGCACGTTCGTGTTTGACTCTATCTTCCCTCCTTGCCTTCGGTGCCTTTTTTCCCAGTGCCGGCTCTTCCTCTCTCCCCAGCCCTGAAAGCTCCCATAGTTGCATGCTGCGTGCTGCCTGCCCAGTCCTCACACCCTCTATTTCTCACTCCAGCACACGCTCCAGCTTTAAAGACCTGTTAGCCACAGTCTCTTCATACTTCCCTCTCTCCAGGTCCTGAAACCTCCTCGTTGCTTCAGCAGCAAGGCTTTCAAACCCTAATGAAGCATCTCTGTCTCAGATTTTCCCTAGCTGGGATCAGGCTATGCTCAGTGGGTTGATCTTTTCCCCCCTTCCTCCCTCCTTCTCCTCTTTACAAGTATCCCTTACTTCTCATTTCTCATTCACTCCCTTCCCTTCCCAGCCCTGCAGACACCTCCCCTTCACCCAAGCCCTCCACCTTCCTCCTCCTGTTTTGAGTCTCTGGTTTCCTCTTCTCACTGTTGCCGATTTATGCTGATGATCCATAACACCCCCTCATCATGCTGCATCCATCTCATCTATTCCCTTCCTCTGCTGCCCTGGTCTGTTTCTTTTACTCATAAAAAAGGCCGTTTATTTGGCATGCACTGCTCAGACTCCAGGCTCTCCACTGCTGAATTTCCCCTGCACTAACCTTCAAGTGGTCCCATTCAGCACCATCCATTAGCCTTCCCCATTATGTTCCACCATTCAGCCTTTCTGTGATTTCCACTCCATCAACCCTGATGACTTCTCTTTTGCTTTTAACCCTCATCTTTCTACCAAGTTCAATTGCAAATTCTCCCTATAGTTCAATTTCCTTCAATTTGCTTTCCCATCAATATCCAGCCCAGCTGATGCCCCTCACCCACTTTTTCTGCTATCTTCTGAAAGACTGTCTGCTGAAAGCCTAGCCATCCCTTCCAGCTCAACATGGATAAAACAGAGTCCCTAATGCTCCCACTCTCAAGGGATATCCAAAATCTCTTTTCTCTCCTTTCCTCAGTGACAATTACTGCTCTGTTTGCAGACAGGGTAGAGTTTTTATTTGGGCAGCCTTGCTTTCGAGGTACAGCTAAGATCTGTTGATGCTTTCCACTTACGTGTCCAAGACACTGCCTATTCTATCCACCCTCATAGCTAAACCGCGTCTCTGGGATCTCACCCTGGCATTATCTCAGTAATGGCAACATCCTTTGCTCTGCTTTTGTAACTGCAATCTTGATCTGCTGTTTCATCTTCCAAATGACAAGGGTCATTTTTATAGCCTGATGCTTTGAGTGTGCCACTCATTTTTGTGCTTCTGTTGACCAGCTCTCCATTCCCTAACAAATAAAATATAAGGCGTCCTTACACACAGCACTTGTGCAGGCAGGCAGAGCTGAGTGACAAATGGGTGCCTTTTGCAGCTTTTGAACCCAATTTATACTTCTCAACAAGTACCTTTCCTGTTTTCCCTCGTAATTCCTCCCTGGGAGTACCTCCCTGGTCACAACCACAGAGAAACTTTGCTCATCTCTCCTAAATTCCTTCTAAAATCTCTCCCTTGCTGCCGGGCTGCTGGCGTGCTGTGCCTGCTCTGTACCCAGGTAACCCCTCGCACCATTTCCTTGTGCTCCACCCCATGTCTAAGCCACCTCTTGCCTCTTGTCGGGTATTTAATGCATAAACCCTGCACGGCTGTGACAGTCCTTCTGCTCCATCTGCGGAGCAGGTACACACGGAGCAGCAACACCCCCAGTCAAGAATCCCAGATCTATGACAGTGCAATAATTAATGACATCTTTAATGTTACCAAGAACTCAACTTGCTGAGGCTGAACCTACACCCTGACTTGTGGTGGAGCTTACTAAGTTTCTCTGATAAAAGACAGAAATGCAGAGGCAGTATTTCAGTTTACTTCAAAGGTAGAACTCAAGTACATCCATTGGGTACTCAAAAGGCCAAAACACGAATGCAAATCCTGAGCTACATCACTTGGGGTGGTGGTTCTCCAGAGTAAATCTCCCGATGGGCCCAACGCTAGCGAATAGGACAGAGAGCATTTTGGTTGTTAGTGGTTGGTTAAGCCATGTTCACTTTGGAAATAGCTGAAAGTTACTTTTGTATCATGATTCTTGGTAGAGCATTCTCGTGCATTCGTAGTTTCTTCCCATCGCATGCCAAATAAACCCATCTGTGCTGATTTAGTCTCAGCTTTATGACCAAGCTAAGTAAAAGATAACATCCAGACTCTACATATATTTTATAAAACATACGCTTAAAAAAAATATAAATAACCCTTCTCCTTTTCAAATGAAAGCTTGCTTGTGATCATGACAAAGGAAAGACTAGAAAGGACAAAAATGCCCTCAAATACAGGTAGTCAGCTTTGCAGTTACTAAGAAGTTGCTTTGCTCTGTTGAGTTTACTGTGTCACCAAAACCCTAACAGCCGTAGCTATACAAAGCCTGCATTGTCTCAGCAAGGCTACTGAGAAGATGTTCCTGATCTTGGCAAGAGCTAGGTGTACCCAGAAGCATTTTATTGAAAAAAAAATTACAACAGCAGACAGAAATATTATTTTAGGCCTCTCACTGGAAAGATAAAGGTCAGAGTCCTTCCTTCTGCTAAAGCAGCATGCAAAAATATCCTATTCACAGAAGCCATTTTACAGCCTTGAAAATTGCACCTAAAATCCCCATATGAAACGCATTTCAAAGTGACTCGACTACAATATAAGGAAGGGTTTGTCGGAGCTCATCGGTAATTTAGAGAACTCAACCTACTGATGAAGGAGGCAACTACATACACCCATATGCAGGCATGGAGGTAGTCCTTTCATAGTTAGTCTGTCAGCTCTGCTTCCTTGCTACAAAGCAAACCTGATCTTTACGTTCATCCAAGTAACTGCTTTCTTATTTTCCACAGGAACAGGATCTGGCAACATTTCTTCACAAAGAGTACATATTTTCCCCTATTAAATTTCTCAATAAATCAGAGCAATGTTGATTTGGGAAACCATGCACAGATATTCAGGGCCAGCGTTTGAATGAAAAAGTCAAGATTATGTTATTGCTTCACCTATCGGTGTAGTATAACATCTGCTGGAGTTTGTCACTCTCATAGTGCTGTGGCCTCCTACGGTAAACCAGCAGGTGCTTGTATGCCCACTCCAGAGTAACCCTTCTTCTCTAGCTGCTCTTCAAAAAAATAGGATATTAATAAATTCTGAATATGTCATTACCAACCCAATGAACAGGACTTCAGTATACACTTAAAACCATAAAAATCAATTTCACTGGTTGTCAGAGCCAATAATAGATCTATGATGGTAGAAGTATGAATCACCATCTATGGTGCTGGGATTAAATATTTTTAATCAGCTACCAAAAAAGCATCATTTCCAGCTTTTTACCCAAGTGGTCTTAATTTTCACAGGAGGAAACAGCTGACAGTGAAAAAAAAATATCCCAACAGGCAAAAGCAAACACTTCTGCCTTCTGTCAGATGCTCTCACAGCTTTCACAGAAGAGAGTGTAGCATTTCACAGAGTGGTAGCGAAGGAGCGAGCGGGCTCTGCCACGTGGAGGAAACCAAGGCCCCGAAATGTGGGCAGCCCCAAAAGCAGGCCCCCGGTGCTGGGGAGAGCCCTGCTGAAGCCGGCCAGGTGCGGGCCATGCAGGGTCAAGGCTTCAGACCAAACTGCCATTGAAACAGTATTCTCTGAAGGCTCTGCCATCTCCGCTGCTTATATTAAATACTTTTATTCCAAGGTTTTCAGCTTTTTTTTAATCTGGTGTATTGAAGGCAGCACATTCCTTTACTTTCTAAAACTTCAAACAAAGATTTCGCATCCTGGGCTGCCGCAGGGACACACAGAAATGATTAGCAATCGTATTTACATGCCAGCCAACTCTAAATATTTCCCTAACAACACCTAGGGCCCAGAGCCTGTGTCTCAGGAGATGGCGGTACCTGAAAGCAGGGGAGAGAGCCGGGGTCTACCCAGGCAGGGAGGCGAGGCAGGAGCACCGGCCCTCAGCTCCCGGCAGGATACACGGCTTTAAAACAAGCCAGGAGAAAAACCTCTCCAAGGACGGGCATATGCAGGGGAGTGGGGAGAGAGGGAGAGAGAACGAACATGCAAGAAAAGTGTTTGTCTCTTCATTTATCTCCCAGACAGCAGTTTGTTAGCCTTTAGCACTCGTGCTACGAGTCTGCCGGACACCAAACAGCGGCGTATTCCCGGCATTATCTCTGTTTCCTCCCTGAGAGCACGCGTTGCCTTCCAGTTTTCCAGCTGTATACCAGGCTCTGCTTAACACCGCGGGCGACCTCTCACCCCCGCGGCCTGGCACCTGCGGCGCGCCAGGCCGGGCACACAGCCCGCCGGCAATCCCGCTGGCAGCCGGCCTGCGCCCGGCCGCGCGCTGCCTCCTCGGTTGCGAAAGATGCCTAGTTCCCCCTCTCGCATCATGTGAACTCGGCTCAACTGGTAAAGAATAATTGCAGGCTTGTCCAAATTATCATTTGCAAAGTCTAGGAGGCACATAAAGGCACCAATATTCAATTTACGATAGCCTCAGGCGGCTCATTTCAGCCCGGTCTTCCGCTCCTGCCCTCTGCCAGGTCAGCCCAGTTGAGGTGATAAAATTTAGGAGGGATTTTGTGATCTGTTAGGTCCCAGCCCATCTTTAACTACTATAATACTTTGGCTTTAGATCAAACTTTTATTTTAAATTCCTAAGAAGAAGTGAGCTGTGTAGCTTTCCCTCTAAAAAAAAAAAATCAGCTATTTCTTTTAACATGAGTAAGGAGTCCCTGGTATTTCTCATCTAATCACACATACCTCAGAGTGCAGGAGATGCTTGACCTGATTGATACATGTCTTTTAAACGGTCATCAGAAACTTTTCCCAGATAAGATCCTATTCTTACGCTAATGTCGATAACAGACCGGCAGACAGCAGCCTATCTCAGAGCCCACTTGTCACCTCCCTGTCACTTGTGCCACCGCTCCACGTTCTGCACAGACTACAGTATTTTAAATGTTGAAAAAGAAGAAACAGCCATACAAACAAAATACTCCTTCCAAAATTTCCTCCAAAGACGCTAAGCGCGTCATGGTGTAGTTTTTCTTTGACATGGAGAAACATGCATCTTTTAATTTAAAACTCCGATCTGCAGATCACTTCTCACTCTGTCCTTATTTAATACCTGCTTTAGCCTCTCATCTGTCATCTTTCCTCAGAATCACCAGAAATCTGTCACTTGGAAACAGTCACTGAAACTTCACCGAGAATCTCTGCAGTCCTCTCCGTTTGCCTTTTCCCCCTAAAAATATTTTTAAAAGTATTTTCTGAGTGAACTTCTGTCCTCTTACGTTGTCAACCCAATCACAGAGGAGTAAACCCCCAGGTAAGGACAGAGGAAGAGCAGAGCAAACCGAAAAGCGACGGCACCTACCTGGAGCCCGCCTCGGCGCCCAGCACCATTCACAGCAACGGCAACGTTTCGGGGCAGCAACCTAATGCATTTTCCTTTCTACCGCGCTGCTAAATGAGAGTTGAGCAACTCCTCGCGCTGCTGCTTGGAGCAACAGCTCTCCCAGCCTTAACCCCCTCTCTTGGCTCTTTCCTCCCTTTTTTTTTTTTTTTTTAACAGAGTTTTTGAGCACTAAAACTTGCAATTAGTACCAGCTAAGCTAAAGCCCCTGCTCGCCCCTGCCCTAAGCCGCACATTCCAGGGCGCTGAGCGGGACGCTGAGCTCCTTCGCGGCACCGCGCAGCTCTTCCACTCCCAGACCTGACTTTCTGCCTACAAACTCGATAAGGCTGCAGGAGCTCAGGAACACGCACTGAAGCTCGGACAGGGGAAAAATTGGTCTCTCATCCCCAGCCTGGGTGGTTTTTTTTCTTTTTTTTTTTTACCCCCCCCCCCCCCCCGCCTTCCTCCTCCCTTTCTCTCCGCACTCACAGTAGCAAGGTTGTCTCTTGACTACTCCCTGCCTTAAACTCACCAAACCAGATTTTTACTCCCAACACCTTCCCGTAAATCTGAACTGAAATTTTACCCTGCTCGCTGAGCCTTGGCTGGCTGAGGGCCAGTGCAGCATTCCTGTTGTTTTAAGAGGGCAGATAAAAAAAAAAAAAAGAAGAAAGAGAAAGAAAAGAAGAAAAGAGAGAGGGAAACCTGGAGAGATGCAAAGGCTGGAAGGAAGCAAACTTTTAGAGCAGCTTTACTAAAAATGCTGTGGGCGGGAGCGATTCCCTTTTATCTTCCAAGGGCTGAACCAGTGATTTTTTGGGGGCAGTGTCAGTCATGAGAAAATACCCTCCTCAGCCATCTGCATCCTTCAGGTGGATGGAGATTTGAAAAGAAAATAAACCACTGGTACTCACCTGAAGGATAGCATCGCCGGCGTCAGCATAGCAGGGAGAGGTGCCTACACCTTTGCCTGATCTGGTTACCCCAAGGCAGCGGTAACGCTGGTTAAAGAAGTGCCACATTTTACCCTCTTCTGACCTAAAGTTACATGTGGTTTCTAGAAAAGGAACAAAAGAGAAACCAGTTTATAAAAAAAAAAAACAAACCAACAGCCAAGCCTTCTTTTAACCTCCGGGTGATCCCTCTGACCGATGTCTCGAAGGCTTAAAGAAACAATGAAGGAAGACCGTAAACCTTCTCACCCCCTTTTACGTTACCTGCCTGTGCCTGGCTATGGGCTTTGATGTATTGAAACAAAGCACAAGACCTGTTTATAGTAAATGAAACCAACCAACAGAGAGATCTAATTCAGACTTGTGACTAAACAAACTGGAACAGGAAGCACACACCAGCAGATTTTTTTTTAAGCAGTAATTCCTGCTTGCATTGTCATGCAACAGAAAAAAAAAAAACCCAAAACAAACAACAAACAAACAAAAAAGTTTTCAGCTTCTCCCTTCAGTCGCTTTTGTTCAAATGCAGGGTTTTTTTGTTGGAAAACTTAATGCAGGCAATGTTTCATCATGTATATGCAAATACTTAACAGAACAACATTTACCACCAGTAGTGACCTAAATATCTTACTCATCTGTTTGTTTCCCTGTGCAGGACGTTTCTGCGACGATTAGTTCTCCCCCCAATTAACATCTGTAATTGATGACTAGACGGAGGATCTTCACCTAGGATAGCTGGACAAAGCAAGCCCCCAACAGTAGATTAGCAGTCCTGCAAGTTAAATCTTTAAAGAATAAATAATATTGGAGGTTAAAGCTAGTGACAGAAATTCATGCTTCATAATTCTTCCTAATTTTTAAAATAATTCTTTTTATTCTTAACTAATTCTTAGGAAATCTAAATTAAGAATTCTTCCTAATTTTTAAAAGAAATATTCAGAGTTGAGTACACACTACACTGCTTTGTTACTGTTATATTACCTATGCTTTTTGAAAGCAGTTTGTCCTTCTAAACATGTATTTCTCTAATTGTATTCATTTTCCAGCAGAGAAAAATCCCACAGGTTTTACTGAAGCAAATCCACCTTGACTCCCTAAGAGAGTTTTGCTTCAGGCAGAAACCAATGAATCAAACTACTATTGGGATAACACGTAAAGCCACGCAGCCAAATATTGCAAAGTTCAAGTTAGCAGTGTGTTCTCTCCAAACTATCGTAATTCAAAAGTTGATAAAGGGATGTGATTGCAGTTTTAGCAAATGCATCAAGTATAAAAAAATCTTTCAGTTACACTGTAAGTAAAATTACCAGTGTTAACAAGCAAATAATTGTGGGGAAAAGTGTCATCAAATACTTGAATTAAAATGAGAATTCAGCATTAGCTGCAAACATTTTATGCAGTTAAATTCATTAAGGAAAAAAAGTCCAGAAAAGCAAATAATGAGGGTCTTAGTGGTACAAAAATCTCTTAAGTATTCTAGCATTGTCTTCCTTAAAAACGTGGCCCCTTTGTCCTAAAGCAAGGCTTTTCCATAGTGTCTTCATCCAGTAAGTTTGCCAATAAAGTCCCCAGGAAATCCATCTCATGTAGAGAGAGCTTATGCTCCGTTTGCTCCGTTTAGAGGAGCAAAATAGGCATTACTGGCAGAAGTACTTCTTTGCCAACATGTACAGATTACTTCTTCTAAATGAGAGTCTCTGTAATACAAGGAATAGTATTGAAAATGGGAAGACATATGAATATACTGTCCTGCATAGCCAGGACGCAGCTATACTACCAAGAGCTGTGGTTCCACCAGTGCGGTAAAGCCAACTTTTGTAAGGTATGCTGCTGAAAGTGTAGCTCTGCCTGTTTTCCTGACTCTTCACATGCGCTCGTGGGTCTCACCTCTGACTGACATATCTCTGAAAAACAAAAAATTCCTCTTATTGTAACAGCCGTACCAGTTACCCTACCACAAGACATCCTTGTCAGTGCTGGTCAGACTGGATTCGACGTCCCCTCTCAAAGCCAGTTCATGCCTTCTTTTCTGGTGGAGGATTCAAATAGGTTCGCTTTGAAGATACCAAAGATAGGAAAGAGTTTGACATTTTTCTTAGGGCAGTTCAGCTGCAGGTGAAGAGTGTTACAGCACGTGGGGATTTTAGTTAGAGCTAACGCCAGGCCATAGCTCATCTGACAATTACAATACCCGTTACTGCTCGCTCTGTCTCTGTGTGACAGACACTTTCCATGGGCCCAGGTGAGACTGCAAGGTACCACATCTGTCTGCACACCCCTGCAGGTACAGGGATGACCATGACACATCTGCTCACAGCTTTTTAATGGATTTCCAAACTTTGGCGAGGACAGAGATTTCTACACTGCACAGCTGCCAGCAAAACAGTAGTGCAAAACCTTCACTATTTATTGCTTGTGACAATAAATAGAATATTTCATACTGTACTCTGATCCACAGATTCCAGTTCAAATAACAGGTAAATGTTGCCAAGTTGTTCCCAAAGTGCACTTTCCTTTCTGAGCATACAGCAGCCATTCAGATGACAGTAGCAATTCAGGAAAGTCTCTTCTTGACCACCAAATGCTGGATCTATCGTAAGCTGAGATGGGATGAAAGCATCCTCAAAAATTTATGATCAGTTGTAGGGATTGTTGCCATTGGGGGTTCAGGTCATCTAAAATTAAACATTAGATCTAATTGATCTAATGGCAGTCTGAGCCATTTTTGACATCAGAATATTTTTTATCCCTCTGTAAGTCCCAATTGTTAAGATGACAAAGTGTTTTAAGGGGTTGTGAGCTCTTTACATAGGAAGGAAAGAGTGACCCAGCCGTAATTTGCTGCAGCACCCTCCAGTCTATGGGTTAAAATGAAAGAGCAGTCACAACCCTGTAGCAGGGAGCAGAGATTTCCTGTTTCTCTGCCAAGCCATGGTAGGGTTTCTGACCAAAAGAAAATAATTTAATGAGTCCATAGCAAAGCAAATTAAGCTAAGTGCAGCATGATTAGGCTGTGAACACTAATCTTTAAAGGCAACAGTATTTGATTAAGGAAGGCATCCTCCAAACTGATCTTAAAATTGCAATAAAAAATGTCTGGCTATGAACACTGAGTGTTGGGGAGCTGGTTTGGGTTTTTTTTGGGGGGGGTTGTCTCCCATTTTGTAACGTTTCCTTCTGAATATGGCTTATTGTGGTGTCAATTGTGTAATACCTATTGTACAGTTTATCACTACTGCCAAGAGCTGACTTTACTGCAGCAAGAAACTGCATGTTGAAAGTTTGGCGACTGCATTTCATTCAGGAGATTATGAAAAAACTTCCCCCCCCACCCCTAATTGGGAAACTATGAAAAACACAAGTGAGAAAGTGTGTTACTCAGGAATGAAATGTTTCTAAATATCAGAAAACTAATTGGAGAAGTAGAATATTTGTTACTTCTGTAAAAAGAAAAAGTTAAAAAGCATCTATTTCAACTCTAAATTTTTGTTTAAGCTTTCTAACACAGAATGTTTCCTAGTACAGGTTAAATATTTGGATATAATTCAGTAAGCAAAGACAGTCTGCAATTAAGTCAGCCATCTTACAGTGTTTGATTTTTTCCCAGTTAAAGTTGAAGCTTGGAGAGTGAACATTTCTGATAGTGGTCTGTGAAATACCGTCATTTCCTACATAAAAGATCTCAGCACGCTTAGTCTGTGACACAGCACCTTCTCCTCCAGAGAGGTCTTGCGGGGAGCAGATCTGGGACCCCATTTTTCAGGAAGAGGCGATGAGACGGACAGGGGCAGCTAATGAGGAGGGTAGCGGAAGGAAAGAGCGAGCCCAACAAAATCCTTGCAGATCTTCGGTCTCCCAGGACCACCCTTGTCTTCTGTCCCATCCACTCTCCTGGGAATTGGCTGAGGCCAGCGTAGCATCAGGGCAGAAAAATCATCCATTTGTCAGCACAGCTGAAAGTATCAGAGCTGGCTGTGTGTATAGGTTTAAATGGCTCTCACCAACAAAGCTCCCCATATTGTAAACACTCAGCTTCTCCTCAGAATGTATTTACAGATATTTTGCTACTGGTACCAGTCCGGAATTATTAAACTAACTCCCATCACTTGGGATGCACACAGAGATCCTGTGGCTTGGATACAATGCCTTTTACTAACAAAACTGGCTTCGTTCGAGATCAGTTTCCACCAAGACCAAACGAGTGTAATATAAGAGAATGAATTTCCTTTCAAAGATCAAATCCAGACACATAACTTCATGAAAGGCATCACAGATGAATTTGCTCAGAAATATTTTATGGGTAGGGGAAAAATCTTGTCTCTTTTCCCCCTGTGGTCGTGAAAACACCTCATCACATTGAATGCAGAAGTTTAATGGAATAACTCAAATTATTCTTGATAATCTGAATTATAAGGATTATAGTTTGAATTCTTAAGAAATTGTAGCAGCTGACATGATTTCCCCCATCCTTTTGTCCTCTCATATTTTCTCACGTGTGCTGTTTTCTCTCTGATACTTCCATGCAACTGATTGCAACTACTGATTGCAACCTCTGTCTCCGTGGCTTCCCTCCCTCCCCATCATCTCCTCCCGGTCTGTATGTCTTGCTTTCCTACTTGGTGGTTTGACCATTCTACCCCTCTCAACAGCCTCATCTTCTATCTGCACGCTTTTCAGATTCAGGCTTTCGTTTAAACCCTCCATATCTCAGGCCTTCTCATTCTTGTCTCCATCTCAGCACTTTGTCTCTGCCTTGCCATGACTCCAGCAGTGCCAGCCCAGGTCACACTAATATTTGCTTTTCTACAAGTAACCTCCTGTGTTCTTCCATGCTGCCCTCACACCAAATACAATCCCCAAACTAAAAGAAGCAGGAAAAGCCACTGGTGCTCTTTCCTTGAGTCCCTCATTAAGACTGTCTGTTGTGACAGCGGTGAGAGATTCCCAGTGTTATATTTTGGGATGGAGATGACATGCCGGGAGGTGTGCCCTCACCTGGCATTGGCAGAAGCTGTGCAGCCTGCCTGGCTGCACTGCAGCTTTACTGTCCTCTTTTTACCCTTCATCTCACTGCAATAACTCTCTTCCACCTCTAAGTCCTGGCTCTTGGTCTCTGTGCACCCTGTGTAGCCAGTTACGCCTGCGGGAGCCAGGTACGAAGCAGGCTTTTGATTTTGAGGTTTGCATTCGCTGTGCGCAGGAGCCCCTGGCCACAGAGGTGCAGCCACAGCATCTCCACAGGCTGCGCCCTCCGCCCCCGGGGCCTGCAGCTCGCCCGGGCG
>NW_008795334.1:1963180-1994837 GCF_000699145.1 Aptenodytes forsteri | reverse complement strand
AGGGCCTGCGAGCTGCCAGGGGCTCTGCCCCCCAGCAAGCCCCAGTGTGGGGATGTCACAGCAACGTCTGTCTTTGATAGCAGCGGCTCTATTTTATCTTTGATGTAAGCCCTTTACTCAGTGGAGCGGCACGCTTCGTATGCCATGTGCTTCTGCTGCATTCGGCCAGTAAATACTCCTTGGGGGCTCCTGGAGCCAGAGAAGTACATTGGGGAGCTTTAGTTCAGGGGTGCCTGCACAATGCACCTTGGCTGCATGTAAACATGCCCTTAGATAACCCTCGCTGCACCTCCAACCAAGCCCACAACTCGCAGGGTGCTGCAACAAGCTGCTGCTCTTCTTCCTGCTTGATTTTATTAAAGCTCTGGAGGGAAGAGAGCTCTGCACTTTCACATAGCCACGAGCAGCAACCTCCTCCAGCACAGAAATAATAATAGTAATGTCATTTCTGTTGTTATTATTATGCTGAGCTCTCTCACATATGCGAAGTGGTTTTCCAGTCCTCGTAATAAAATGAGGACCTGAAAATGCTAGGGTAAAACCCTCTGAATGTAGTATTGCACTTCTCTCTTAATTTCTCAGCTCAGAAGAGTGGATAGTTTGCACAGGGGATCTCAGAGACATCTTCTGCCTTGTGCATGGTTGAGAATTCACAGGTGAAAACTTGGGCACTCTCTTCATAGCAAACATACGTTTCTCTAGCTCAAAACTGGAAGCCATCGCTGATGAAATCATAAGCTGGGTAAAATCACAAGGCTATGTGGTCAGGTTTAACTCTGGCTAGGAGACACACTGAGTGCTGGTCTGATATTTACTCTGAAGTCAATTCTCTTGGAAGGGAAGTGAAACAGGCAAACTGCAGCAGAAGCAGTTCAGCAGGAAATTATCGTTATGTACCAAAGCACGCTCTAAGAACAGAACAAAAATCAAGCCAAGCAGAATTCAGCTATTTATTAATCCTTGTAAAAGGGAAAAAGAAAGCAAAATAAATTGCCTAAATTCACAATTTCTGTCTCTGAGCATGCAGAAGAAGCAAGGTCTGAGAGGCCCCCGAGACAACATCAGATATCACTGCAGCGCATGTAGACACTTGCGTGCTCAGCTGGGTGTGAGCTTGTGTAGAGGTCAGGGGAACAACTAGGAAGGTTTGTGCCTGTGGGAGGGAGGGGGAATTCACACACATCCCATAATAGTCATGGGTGGTTAGCAGAAAAAAATGTACTTAAATGACTCAGTGACTCCAAAATAATGGTGAGAGCCGAACCCCCTCCACTCTCCAATGGACAGAAGTACGCCAGCAGGACACGGGACACAGGCTGTGGGACTATAATGCAGAAAAAGGAACCCATCGAACAGGAAGGTCACCCACATACGTGAGATCTCTGTACCACATAAGCCTTCTGTTAGTAAACACTGATGTTCTTTTTGACCTAAATAGCTAGGTAAAATTAAAAGGCTTTTTTTTTGTTTTTTATTAGCAATTTCCAACAAACCCAGGAACATTTATTGCAATTCAGACTACTTGCAAAAATATTTAAGTGCGTGATTTCTTGGACACAGAAGAAATCAAATAATCATGGAAGTTTATTTGCAGCAACACATGACACTAAACCAGAAGGCCCCTCTGCAGGCTTTTGGTAGGACTGTCCACCTGCACTGCTGTACACTGTCCAGCTTCTTCTCTGTTCTGTGCATTAGCCTGCAGCTTCTGAGCCTTCAGTGTCTCCAGTCTTCCTACCCACCCAAGAGTAATGTTCTTGACCTTCTAACCCTAGAAGGACATATGCCCAAAGACTAATTTCAGCAGGAAATTATGGTTATCTTTGCATTTGCCTTGGCTTTCAGTAAAGCTCTGTGTCGATACTCAAATTTGGAAACTGTTCTTGTTTCTAATACCCACTCTGATACAGGAACTTGAAAGCCTCTGACAACTACCTTCAATAACAGGTGGCAGATGTCACAAACCAACTTTCATGAGATCTAACTCATTTTCAAAATAATTCCTTAAAATATTCCCATGGGGCCATGATATGGCAAAAAGAAAAGTAAGATTGGGACCTTGACCACCTTTGATCAAACCTAACTCATGTTTCCTCATCCCAGGCTTTGGGCAGTTGCTGCCTGCCCCCACTGGTGAGGAAATCCCAAACGCCACGGGTGGGCAAGCGCCAGCATCCGGCTGCATGTCTGTCACCCTCCAAAGAGGACACAGAAATCAATAACTGGTGATGCACAAGGGAAAAAAGAGGGTGCAGACTACTAGGAGAGCCAAGCATCAGCAATGGGGATGGAAGGAGTAATTAGACATTACAAAATATCCACACACCTTGCTGGTAAATAGGGACGGAAGGCTAGTGACAGGGAAATCTTCAAGCTCACAATATTTTCTCTGTTCTTTCACTTTTTTAAAAAAAGTGAAGAACGACAAAAGGAATACACATCACATTGAAGAGCAGATTACGCTACAAGCCATTATGAGAGTTGGATTTGCAGAGAATAAATGTGCACTCTCAAATCAGGTATAGGAAAGTTCTGTGCTCGCCTGTCAAGCCAGCTTGAGACCTAGAGAGAGTGACCGGCTCTGGCAGGAATACTCCGAGGAGTGCTAAAGAGCACCAGTTTTGATCATTTCTATGATAATTATTTTACAACTGAGCATGTGAGACAATGCTAGTGATAATTATATAATTATATGTGTCTCTTCCAATATTTGAAGAGGACCCCTACCCTTACCAGCCCCATATATTCATGACAGCAAAATGAACAGTACAACATAGATTTGTGATTTTATACAAAAAACGTATTTATCAGTTCAATTCACTTTCTTGTAGTGTCCTGCAGTTAGCTAATGAGGAACATCTGTATGTTTATGGTTTTTCCTCTTTTTCAGTATTTCACAGCATCTTTTCAGCTTAATCTGAGGGTTCAAACAAGACAGTTCTAAAGAGGAATTAAATCCTCCCTACCTGAAAATTTATTAAAAATGTATATTGCAAAAGTGAAATTCACCCAGCCAACGTGAAAACTGCAAACTGTATATAGATGAATAAAAGACAGTCCATTAATATTCATGCATTATTTTAGACTTAGTTGCAATATTCTAAGCAATTCACTGTTCTTTAAGAAATTAACCTAGAAGCAATGTTTAGGATTACATGTATCATTCATACAGAATAAGAACAAGATCAAAATAAAACTATGACTTTTGATTACATATACATGGTAACTGGAAGAATTTGTGACACAGTCACAAACAGGGTCACGGACAGAGTTGATTTGACTTTTGTATAAGTATAAATAATAACAAAAAAGGTAATTCTTGTTGTATAATATTTCCAGTCCAGGTGTACTCTATCCTGAGGAAGACCTGTTGACAGAGTAAAAGGCATTGCCTATTCAGATGATAAGTCCCTCCAGCCCTACAGTTAGATAAGCTATGTTAGTGGTCATAATAACCATTAGCTCCTCTGTAGGTTTTCCCATCAGGAAACCTGATCAAATATTTGGAAGGGTGACTAATGGGATTCACTAGGAGAACAACTAATGGCTTGGTCTGGTCTTAGAAAGAGAAGGCCAAATAAATCTGTGTGCCCTAAAACAGTCTCTTACCAACAAATGCAGTGCCGCTTTGACAGAAGTGTTGTTTCATACTTCATTCTCCAGGTACCGGCCATACTAGAGGGGCGTTGCGGGCAGTGATGGTTGGAAGCCATGGGGGGCTGATACTAGCAGTGTCTCAGTGCTGCCTCCACTTGAGGGTAGGTCTCTGCTGAAGATAAAGCTTTAAGCAGGAAGGTAAAAAAGAAGGAAGCAAGGAGCACTTAGTGCAAATGGATGGTGAAGATGTGTCCTGCCCAGCTGAGAAGGCAAAGGGGATAGTTAACCTGGAGCGGAATGGAGTAAAGGGAGGTGGCAGGAAGCAGAGTGGAGAAGATGGTGAGGCCGAGGGGTTTACATTTAACGTAGAAGTTCAAAGAGAAGCCAGTACTAACTCATCTGTTCACTCACTAGATTAGCATTTCTCTTTGTTAATTAAATTAACCAGAAAGAAACCTAGATCAGAAGGAATTGCTTCAGCTTAATTACTGCAGACCTATACTAATCAAAGTAATCAATAATTGAACATCTCCTTCACCTAAGAAATCAAATACAAACTCAAAACTAGCTTTTATTATCTTGCAATAACCAGTTTTCCAGATCCCCTCCCACCTCTGCTGAGAACTACGAGTTGCCGCAGACCCGATGACTTACACTGCCTGGAAGCCAGCCGGGACTTTCCTTCAGCGCCATGTAATGGACTCCACCATCCCTGCCAGACTGCTCCTACAAAAGCAGAGAGTTTATATGAATTTATAGGCCTTAATTGTTTTGTTTTTTTTTAAAATACTATTAGCTTAGTAATTAGTGGTTTGTTAATAATAACTTTGACAAAGCCAAAATATCTACTGGCATTATAGACAGAATTGTTTTAAGCAGGAGAGACGGAGAGGAACGTGGTGCACTGAGGCAGAAGCACCTCCCCTCTAGCCAACGCTGACACAACTGTGTTGTTAGCAGCACTTTCTACTGCGCTGGTCAAGGTGCTTTTTGGGTTGTTTTTTTTCTTTTCTCCTGAGTAGTACTCTAATTTCTTCTAATTCTTTTTCTTCTAATTCTGTAATCTTTACAATGTTTCAATTTTTTCTTTTTTCTCTTTTTCCCAGACATACCCATCCACCTCCAGTTTATCTCAAAATTCACCAGTTTAACTTGCAGGTAGCAAAAATCATAGACCCTTTCCAGTGAGATGAGTAACAGGCAGCGTGCAGTAGCAACTGGAGAAAACAAGAACTAGGCTTTGAGCACCTGTGGAAAGGTTGCAGGCAGACACCACGCAAAAAGCTAGAGGGCTCTGAAAAGTACCTATTCCCTCCCATCTGCTACCACTCCTTTAGTACAAGCTGAAGTTGAGCCAACAGAGAAAAATCATGTAAGCGCTCCCAAATGTAGTTCAGGTCAAGTCATCTAACTCAGCATGAATAGCCCCTGAGCTACCAGCCAGGTGCTACTGGGGGCAGTAGGGAAGGTAATGCCTAGCTATCGAGGAACAGCCACCACCTGGGAACAAACCTGATCATGCACACGAGCTACTGCAGCGGCACCAGCTTCATGCCATCGCACTTCTGTTCATACCATCATCAAGCAAAGTTTCACCAGTTGAAATATTTTTTCCCTTTAGAAATTAGGATCTTTATTAAAAAATTAATTTTTCACTAAAGCGTGCTCTTGTTCTTAGTTTTCTTGTGGAAGACAGAAAGAAAAGCAATGCTGACAATGGCTTTACAAAAAGCTAAATCGCTGAGATACGGTGTTTTCATTCTTCTCTAACATAAATCTGTTTCCACTGAAGCAGATAAGACAATAGTAGTTTTACTATGCATCATTGGGTTGAATTCTAAGAAAGATCGTTGGGTTGAATTCTCTAAACTAACAAGGCAAAAGGACACCTACTGCAATCCAGGCTCCAGTTCCTAATGCTAACTGCATTAGCAGGCAGCCTCATAGTACAAGTAAAGTGTGGTAATACTTGGAAGAAAATCGTCAAATATTCCTGAAAATTTTACATGGCAGGAGAATTTTGCACACCTATCAATGAGCTCTGTTACAGACAGAAGGATGCTTTTTTTCCTAGCTGATAGCTGCAGCCCTGCAAACAGCTGACTACTTGAAAATCAAGCTGGGGTCCTTTTCTCCTCGTGTTATTACAGAGTCACAGTGCTGGAAGAGACTTTGCGAGGTCATCCAGTGCGTCCCCCTGCCTAAAGGGATGATCAATTATTCCCACGCCATTTCTGACAGATACTTGGCCATTAATCATCACTTAATAATGATCCTGGACACCATGTTGTGCCCACAGTGCTTGCAGTGGGGGCTGTACAGGTGAATGCGCTTAGGATTTATTAAGCTCCTGCTGATGTACGGTGTCGCAGGAAAAGGATCCAACTCCCTGTTCCTTACCTGTGTTGGCTTAGAGGAACAAAGAAATGCAAAGGACAGGGGAAGGAAATAATCATTTACACTAGCAAAGAGCCAGGATTCTGAACACAAAGGTACTTTTTGTCTTTCTTTTTTTTTTAATTAGGATCATACTTTGTAATAGTGATCATGAGAGCAATGCATGATACTTCCTAGCAGAAATCACTCAAATTCCTGCAAGAATTTTTGCAGTACGCAGCTCTTTCAAGCATAATGGGCTTAGATCCACAAATTTACTGCTTGTAAGCTATCAAGACTATAGCAGAGAGATTCAGAATCCCTGAAAGAAAATTCACTTGCTGTCATTTCAGCTTCTGTTTCTGTGGCACTGCAAAAACCTGTAACTACCATGTGTGTGTGATGGATCCAAGACTTTGCTGTGCCCATTGGTGCAAGGTAGGAGCCAAACCAAGAGGTGCCCACCGTTTTGAATAGTCCCAGGAGCTGACCATGCAAGAGAATAAATCACAAATAAATATGCTAGATGGCATGTCAAATGGCTGAAGAAATGTCCTTTGCAGAGGCAGAAGGCCTAGAGATGGAGGAGAGGAAAGGAAGGAAGGTGAAGCGGCTTATTCAGCGTCTTCTGCCGGTTTGGATAAGAAAAATATTTTCTTTGCACCAAATCAGCAAAAGCATTTCCTGATGTTTTGATCTCTTTGCTGCTTTTTTTTTTCAGCGAAAGCAGCTTTCTAAAAGGCATTGAAAATGTGGGTGCTGGTCAAGGGAATGTATTTAACTGTCTGTCTCCAGACTTCATGCTGACTCTGTTACCAGAGCACCCAGGCACTTTCCATCAGGGATGCTCCTGTGCCGAGGGTGAGCTTTGTTTATGCAGAGCACCATTGCGTGGAGCAGGCGGGAGAGTGCAGGGGATGAAGCAGCACGAACCAGCAGCCAAGCAGAGCCCGGGAGGGCAGGCAGCAGGAGCACCGATGTGCAGAAAGGCAGTCATGGGTGCCTGATTTAAATCAAACCCTTAGACAGCTTTCCTTCAGCATTCACATCTGCAAGGTGCTTTCGGGTTTCCCTCCTCTCCTCCAGGCGAGTCTGTAGCCGGGTACAGCTCAGGGTTGTGCTCTCACTACCGCTCAGCTGCTGTGAACAGACTGGGTTTTAAACTCATTAGCGCTGCGTGAAACAGCAGTGAAAATATTTCTCTGAGTAAATCAAGCAGTAAGGGGGACCTGGGGCAGGATTTGCCTCTGCTGTTTCTGAAATGTAAGAGGTAAACGGGGACTTCACTCTGCATAGAAAATCTTACCCAGGTAGAGCTGATTTTACTTTTATGGGACTAGTTGTTAATCATTTCAAATCTTCCCTATTTATGTCTTTTATTATGGTTTTAGTGAGAACAGGTGAAGTTTTGCAGTGCAGTTGCCGAAACTGCAAAAATCTGTTTGCATGATTTGTAGAACTCTAGGAAAACAAGCTTAAGAAAAAACTGTAAATATTTTTAATGAATGTAAACTACTCCACTCCCTAGTAAGATTCAGGCCCATGTTTCACCCTTGCTCCCAAACCTGAAGTGAGCAATGAGGACAGCGTGGGGAGGGGAAGGAGTGGTGGGTGCTCAGGGAGGGGAGCGCCGCAGGGCAGGAGGGCCATGCTGCCAGAGGAGGGGGACACGGGGTGGCCTTGCCGGAGGCAGTTGCTGCATGGCCACCCTGTGTCCCCCTCCTCACCGTGCTGTCTGGAAATGGCTAGCGTCGGTCAGAAACGCAGGCTGCACCTTTCCGAACCCGTGGTGAAGCCACTGTCTCTGCACACCCTGAGACAGAGTGGTGTTTCTTGTCTGGATTGCTAAGTGGTTAACGTCCTCTTTACCTCCCCCACACAGCGATTTTTGCAATTATGTCCTATTAGGACACTCCAAACAGACAAATTATTATGAGCACACGCAGTGCCCTGGATGACCTGAGTGAAATCATCACAGCAGACTTGTGTTTTGTTTTTCAGGGGTGTAGAGCAGTCCTTCCAAGATGGGACAGCAAATGGCAGCTGCAGTAGTTTTTTACCCTGCCGCTGAAGTACGGTATTGTTAATGTATGTCTTGCCAGACAGACTTTACCAGGCTGATTCTGAACTTGAAGTGAACCTGGGTCAACTGCACCTTCATACCTCATGTTATAAACAAACGCTAGGCAGCGGCACCCCATGACCTGGTGTTTTAGGGAGATGGCCATCAATGAAAAACTCTAATGAAGAAAACAGCTTCCACCAAATCTCTCCATTATGTGCTGATTCTTTTTTATGTTCTCAAACGAGGTTTTTTTTTTCCTTCTTTTTTTTTCCCCCTGTTGCTAATGAGCACTTGAGAATTTGATTTAGTTCCTTGGAATGACTGCCGCTTACTGCTAGAATGTTAATCTGTCTAAACCCATTCAGCTCCTCTTACTTGGAAGTCAATCACCTGGAGCCTGCATTTCAAAGAGACGCTGGCTAAGGCAGTCACAACAGCAGAGATGTTTTGGGACAACTCCCACAGTTGGGAGTAATCTCGGGAAACTCAAAGCTACTAGACGGCAAACAGATTTGTGTTGATTCCCTGAGATAAACAGAACTGGAGTCATCCCCGACAGAGACCAAGAGCACAAACCGGGGTGGGGGGAGACACGAGGCTGTTGAGCTGCAGATCACACAAGGGATGCTGCACCGGCATGTTGCATCAGCTCCTCCGGGGGACAATCTTTAGTTAATGGTGAAAATATACCCAGGGAGGATGTAGGCAAACAAGCACAGAGGAGATATGCCAGGACACAGCCGGAGCTAAAGCTTTAAAGTGTCAGAGGAGGAGTCTGGCTTTCCAGAAGTGATTAGAGAGCTGATTTATTTTGTCTTGTACTGGCCATTTTTTTAAGCCCTGTTTGGAGGGGAGAAAATGCATAAAATCCCATGCTAAATGTAAGAGACATGGGCGTCACCTGAGACAGTTGATGATGTACTGGAACTGTGTATCTGTGAATCATCCCACCATGCTTTTCTGGAAATGTTTCTCTTTTAGCTTCCTTAGTATGCTCAGAAATCCCGAGCTGTCAGATCATGCTGCCCGCCAGAGGGGCAGGACACAGCCGGAGCTAAAGCTTTAAAGTGTCAGAGGAGGAGTCTGGCTTTCCAGAAGTGATTAGAGAGCTGATTTATTTTGTCTTGTACTGGCCATTTTTTTAAGCCCTGTTTGGAGGGGAGAAAATGCATAAAATCCCATGCTAAATGTAAGAGACATGGGCGTCACCTGAGACAGTTGATGATGTACTGGAACTGTGTATCTGTGAATCATCCCACCATGCTTTTCTGGAAATGTTTCTCTTTTAGCTTCCTTAGTATGCTCAGAAATCCCGAGCTGTCAGATCATGCTGCCCAGGCCAGAGGGGCAGCCACAGCTGGGGATGAGTGGGACAGCCGGGATCTGGGGGTTGCACCGGACCCTGCCTGGGAGTGGAGGGGACCACGAAATCCCTAACGACCAGAATTGCTCCTGGGCATTGCTTTGCATTTGTTACATGGGAAGAAGGGTGTTTCACCCACGGTACACCCCATCTCTGTCACTGTCCTTTCACTCCCTGTGCAGTTCTCTGATGGCAAACTTTGTACAAACTATACCCCTGCAGAGAGAAGATGCAACAATTTAATAGGAAAATGGTTGCTTTGCTGCTGCTGTAGAGGAGCAGACTGGTCCTGTGATCCCATGTGAAAAAGCACATTTTGGGAATAAGTGAATATTCAGAGTAGTTATTTGCTCTTTGAATAAAACTTTTAGCTATTTCTAAATAAGAAATGTATCTTTAGAGTGCATCTCTAGAAACCTTATAAATGAGAAATGCACAAGGAAGCTCACAGCATGTATTTTGTCAGCATATATAATCCTTTATGAACAAAGACAGCCTGAGATGGAGCTGGGCTTCATTCAGGTACTCATACATTTGTCTGCTGTTGTAGTTCTAAAATGAGAGAACATAGAAAATTAAAAGTAAAAACCACTATTATTATTATTGAATTATAAGCAAAATGGAAGGTTATGTCCATAAGGCTTAGGAGTAGCGCCTACGCTGAGACCTAATGTTAGAATTTCTTAAGAAGGAACTTGGAAAAGAAACATGACCAGCCTTATACACTCACTACAGAGTATGATCAAAAGTATATTTTGGGTGTAGCATATAAGCCTGGAGTATGCAGGCACTGTAATAACCTAGTACCTAAGTTTTGAAGTAAACTTTCTTAAAATTACTTAATAGTTAGCAAAAGCGGTCTGAAGGATTAAATACAGCAATAACAACATGGTTTCAAATTCTACTCTAAAAGTTTTTTTTGTTGTTCATTATGGAAGAGCTACATTTGTGAACTTACTTCTAATTTTCCACAGTCTTCAAGAGGAAAAACTGGGAGAAGAGCAATATTTTTCCTTTCTGAAAATTTCAGAAGAAAATGATGGATTCAAACCTCTGCAGTTACCAACAACGCACCCACTGCCAAGTCCCTCAGGGGAAAGTTGGGTACACAGTAGCACTAGCAACCTGCTAAGCCTAAGACCATCGGAGAAAAGCAGCCAAAAAATGGCCATTTTTTTGTCTCTTTGACTGCCAGGATTATTCCAAGAACAAGATATTTCCAGGAATGAACCTTTGCTGGAAAACAGAAAGTGCAGCCAGGATACTGAGCTAATGTGGATGGCTGGCTTTGTTTTGTGAAGCCAGAAAAATCTGCCCCTGCTCATGTTGTGACCATACAGCAAAGAAAGCGGTCTTCATGTGTGAAGAAATGAATGTCTTCTCCATTTATTTACAACAATGGTCAGTGAAGAGATGGAGAGATTGTAGGTACCTGTATAAACACACAAGCTTTCTAAACTCCTGTCATCTGGAGAAGCCATTTTTTTAAATAAGTCCCCAGCTTATCTTCAGTTCACAGGTTTTAAGCTTTTTTTTTTTAAGTTGTAACGATTTCTGTTTGATTTTAATTATCTGAGGTCTAAAGCAAAGCTGTTTTTTGACACACGAGAGTACTCAGAGCTTTTGGCAGTGATGGGAAGATGATAAAGCAAAGCTTTTTAATGTCTGGATGAAATAACCAGACCTGCCAAAAGATTCCTTTGGGAAGTGGAGGATGGTGGAGGAAGAGCGATCATTGCGGCTGAGTGACAGACAAGTGCATTGCACCAGTGAACTGATGCCTGCGCGACGGCCACCTCCCATCCTTCTGCACAGGGGCAGCCACCCCAGGCTCTGAAGCGTAGAGGGGATGCAGGTTTCCCTGGCTCGGCAGCATCTCCTGCCAAGCCATGGTCCCACTGCTAGTGCAGCCCTGTTGTTGCAGAAGGAGTAGAAAGACCTTTTATATTTGGATTATCCAAAACACGGCCATCCTACAGCCTGCTTCAGCCAAGCCGCTCACTTTAATGAGAAAATGAGGCCCATGTACCTACATTTTGCATGCAAATGCTTGGAACAAAGACTGACTTTGAGGGAAGGCACAGTGGCGAAAGGCACGGGGAGTGCTATTAGATATTTTGAATCCTACCTGCATCACTTTGTTTTGCTTTTTTTTCCGATTCTCAGAATTTTCTGATGCTTCTACTTTATCTTTTAAGTAAGCACAGGCACAGATGGTGCTTAAAGCTCTTGCCAGCTTAGCTATGTTGTAAGAAGTGCAAAATTAATGACTTAGCCTGTGCAAGAAGAAGCCAGTGGCTTGGCATTTAGACTGGCAAAATAATTCTTTGCTCTCTGTTAGACCGTATACTATCAATAGGCTATTTTCCTCAGGTATTACTGTTGTAAACTATGCTGGTAAAGAAATACTTCAGCTGCTACAAACTACCTCAGTAAGAGGCTCTGCCACTCAACAAATGACACCTTCCTAATGCAAGCAAGGAGCTGTTTAAACTGTCACTCCACAAGGATATTTGAAGTACCTAATTTTTAAGATCTTTACAAAGTATGTCAGCCATGGCTTGATCTTTCAGTATTTTGCACGAGTCCCATTCCCTGAAAAGTAGAGGTTTGTTGTTAAAGATGGTTGTCAATGACTGGGGTTAAGCTGTAAGCTGATCTGGAATTTTTTTAATAAAGTGCCTATTATTTAGAGAAAACTGCTGAGTAAAGCTGTTCATTTATATAATGCCACCCTATATTTAAAAACATCATAATAACATAGAGTTAGGCATACATTTAACCGTCAGATCTTGCAAAAGACACGCACCAGTCAAACTCCAGTGCGCAGTACTGGTACCAGTTATACTCGGGTGCGTGGCTGTTAGAAGAACTGAAACCCCAGTGCAGTCAAATACGACTGCCTGCAATTTGCAGGTGTGCTCTCCAACCCCAAGTAGTTTCAGATGTCCTGAAGAACAGCAAGATCCAGCAGTACTGTCTGAGGTTAAGAGTCTCAAAGGCTTTGTACTGGGAAGTTATCTTCCCAAATTTCAGCTGACTGAAAATGTCCAGATACAAACTCCTTCCAGCTGAACTTGACGTCTCCGGCACAAACTCCTCAGCTGGGCCAGTTGTCTTCTGCTTACACAAACCTCATGTCTGGGAGCTGACCTCACTTGTATGACCTAAAGAGAAAGGCATTCTGGAAAAAAACTGCTGCTATGATTTTCTTCCATGTGTTCCAGCCTGGAGTTTTGAAACCACAGGCCAAATCCCAGTCATCACTGTTGTCAGGAAAACCCAGAAAACCGCTGTCTATGTGAAAATTCCTATATTCTTTCCCACACTGCTCACCAACAGTCACTAGCGGACATAATCACACTTCACTGTTGTCAGGAAAACCCAGAAAACCGCTGTCTATGTGAAAATTCCTATATTCTTTCCCACACTGCTCACCAACAGTCACTAGCGGACACTAATCACACTTGTATTGGGATGTAAAACTTCTGACAGACAGAACTATTGAGTTTCAAAAAAGCAATACAAACAGAAACTGGTAAAATCAAGAGAAAGGGAAAAGCATGCCTTTAGAAGGAAAATAAAAGTCTAGGAATCCTCTTATTCTAAATGTCCCCTTGCTGGTGGCACACCAAGTGAGGCCTGGGCTCCAGCCTGCCCTGGTGAAGGGGGAACGGCCAGCACAGCCCAGACATTTTCTTCCTTCTCCACCTGAGCAAGCAGAGCTCCCACACCTCCATCCTGATGGGACAATTGAGCTTTTTACCACACCCTGGTCTCCTGCCACCTCCGGGAGCCCAGCACCTTATCTCGGGGCAGGTCAAACCTCCTGGGTCACAGCCAAGCTCTCAAGTTCTCCAAGTAACCACCGGCTGCGCTCAGGACAGCGACTCACCCTACCTGCTCCTGGCTCTAACGAAACCTTCAAGCCTTTCCCAGAAGGGAAAGGCCTTAAAAAAAAGAAAAAAATAAACTTGAGAAGAAAAACAACTGATTCCAGGTGACAACAAATGAAAAAAAAAGGGAAAGGATACAAAAGTTACAAGCTCGAAAATGGATCTGTGGAGGACTGGAGGGAGACACCAAGCAGAGCACCCCTGTGAGCACCCACCACTCCTTGAAGCTGTCCAGAGAGGCAGTGGCCACCACCCAGGGGTGCTCTGCACAGGGATGTGAAAAGACAAGGTGTGGACACAGGCCCACAGCCACCAAGGTGCCCCATGCAGCTTCCTCTGCCTGGTGGTACGTGTGACCAGCCTGGCCAGCGCCAGGAGGAGGCTGATGAGGAGCTCCTGCAATGTTACTGCTGCCGGATGCTGGCTCCTTCTACCCCTTATGCCAGGACGAAGAAGATTTGTTGTTATTAAGGGCCTAAATATCCCTTCAAACCCTTTGGCAAGCCACACAGCGGCCCTTCTGCCCTGGCATTATCCCAGGTGAACCCCCATGTTGTCATCCCATGAACTCTGTGGTGTGGCTATATGAAATGGTAGGACAGGCCTCCTCTTTTCCTGCTCTGAGTCGGAAAAAGCTGTCTGGGAAGAACTGGAAGAGGCAGATGCAAAGTTAAAAGCTTTCTTTTCCTACTCCCTACCCCATCTGATTTTGAGAGTGAATATCAGCACGGTTTTATTACCTTGACGGCAATGCAAAGCTGCTCAGAGCAGTAGCTGCCTTTGAATATGAACTCTTCAGCAGAATACGAACTCTGACAATGTAATGCCGAGGCCAGAGAACACCCTTCGAATTTAAAAGAAAACTGTTAAAAAACCCTATTAGCATGGCCATTTAAGGCAAACCTATTAAGTTGGACTCAATAGTGCTGTGCAGAAACAATATAACTCATGGACTTCAGGTTGCAGGGAAATAACCTTGTCTTCCTCATAATGAGTCATATCATATAATAGTCATATAACTCATTTGGGTGACATGGCAATCGAAAACAAGAGTGCTGCGTTCCTTTGCCATTGCAGGTGTTGTGCTGTACATGCAAATTGTACTTACAGGGTTCGGCTTTTCTGCAAGACCTCTGTGGTTAGTTACCGCTGGTAAATGCTAATCCCTGGGAGCAAGGGTGGAACAGAGGGAACTCCAGCCTTTGTGCCTTCCCTGAACACCTCAGGAACAGCACAGGACACACTGAGCCTCAAGCCCCAAATGCAAAGGATTGCTATCAACTAGGACTAGATCTCAGGAAAAAAAAGAAAAAAAAAGCGCTTAGTATTTCCTTTACAAAAGCCTTTAAAATGATAATTTTTTGTTTTTTTCTGCAGGCATTCGGTATACCTAGCTATATATATTCAACAGCTAGCCATTCCCATAAAATACATGAACGACAGAGTTCATAAATATGGCTCTCATGAAAGGCTTCAGACAAACCAAACAGGTAAACAAAAGCCCAGTAAGACCCTCTTTGGCCTGATAGCTCTCTTAGTAGACAGACAGGCTTTTGTTTAGGTTCTTGGCATTTTGCAAGGGAATAAAAGGGATCTAACACATAGGAAATATAGAAGATGGAGCTTTACTTCTTTTTTTAAACATTTTTTAAAGCATTCCAAAGCATTGACTAGGTATAGATCACCTCACCCACATCAAAGAATGGAAACACAGCTATGCAAAAAAAATCCCTCCATTGTAGAAAAGCATTACTTTCCAGTGTTGCAAACATATCATTGTATTAAACAATAGTGTCAAATTCACCAGCTAGAGCAAGCATTTGTAAAGTATTTGGGGAAACTTCCGTGAAAGAAAAACATAAGACGTACAAGACCTAGGGCACCTCTCGTAAATTACTTCTGAGATCTGTAAAAATTACACTGTTACAGCTTCTTCTTTTTTTTTTTAAGCTGGGGTTTTGCAGACTGTATCCACTCTCCTCAGAACTCTCAGCTGGCTTTAAGATATCAGTGTGCTTATTTTTGATAAACAATAGGGGAAACTTCTAACCAGCAGCATTACTTGGCTTCTTTTCTTTTGTGCTGGTTGTTGAAAGATAGATTGTGAATGTGGACAAGCGAACTATTCAAAGTCAGCGCTAGTACAGATTCCACAGATCCAGTAGAGTAGCAAAGGCCTTATAACAAATCCTGCAACATCCTATACAAAAGTTGAGAAAATAGGTAAAGCTAGCGTTGAAGTCTAATGGAAAAAGAGTACGTGCTGAGTCTACCACTGTCAGGCGAATCAGGTCCAGAAATTCTGTGCCTTTCCTCCACATACATAGTAAATTAGGTAATCCATAAAATGGAAGGCTTTGGAAGTCTTGAATGGCAGAAAAACCATGTCGGTAACCCAAAAAATGGCATATGCCTCAGCGTGAGGGTCTCACACATAATCCTTCATGAACTTTGGAACCTGATTGCTCAGAACAGGATGCTTTTCCTGGAAATTGTTGTTTTGGTTCCAGTTTGGGCAGCAGCTGTCATTCAGCTTTGGCAGTTCAGCCACTGCTGCCTATCAGTGGAGATGTCCTGGCAGAGGAGGGGACACCCTCCAGAAAACAAATGAAGCAGAGTGCTGGGGGACCCTCCACAATAACCCAGAACTTCAGCATTGCCCCTGTTGTATATTACAGCCCATTGCAAACGCCGTGTGGATTCTCCTGCTAAGCCACATCTTGCAGGCGAGACCATTTTAGAAAACAGAATGTGTAAACACATCAAATGTACATAGAGAGGTGAGAATCCTTCCCTGCCTCAAGGTGTCATTCCTGGTCACATGCAGTTGGTGGGAGCTTTGCTAAATGAGTGCTTCCACACATCCTCGAGTGAGTCAAGTAAGCTACCATTTCTGGTTTCCTCATCTGGCATAACAGTACATTAATTAGTAGTATAACAGTCTTTTCTTGCTTACAGGGCTGCTATGTGATCCAACGTGGTGAAATTCTGTCATAGTATAATGCTGACTGAATATTCCTGAATTTTGACTTGAAGTGGCTTAATTATTTTCAAGAACTGGACAGATTTTGATGAGCTCTAAAGTACCAAGCACTTGAGCATTTCTGGGCGTTATGTGAAAGACTTGTTTTGGGACTTCAAATTTGCATCTTTGTGTTCCTGAGATGGTATAAAGTAGTCAAAAGATCGTCTGGAAGAGACAGCCAAATATTCACCTTGTTACAGATAAACCCTCTCACAAACTGAAGATCATTGCAGTACCCTTACCGTTTGTCCACCTTCCACAGAACAAGGAGTTTGAGATAAAACATATGCCAGGATCTCACAGGCTCTTCCAGATCTGCAGCTGCCCGGGTACCCATCATAAGCCTGCAGTTCCACAGGTCTTTTTTTCAGTAGTGGTGCAAACATAAGCACTTCATCCCACTTTTTCCATTTCTGGTGCTAGTTTCCAGCTCCCATAGAAAATTTAAGGTTTGCAGCCATAACTGATGGGACTGTATGGTTGTGGGAATGAGCACCTGAGAGATGGAGGGAGCTGCCTGCACCAGCACAAGTCACCAGGAGAAATGTCCTTGGAACCACAGCCTAAGGCATGACAAGATCTTTCTTCCATCCCTTTTTTGGCTACAATGAGCAGCACGGAAGCACTGACAACCCTTGCTTCCCTCTCTGCCCAGCTGCTTCTCTTCTTTCCCTTTCCTTCCCTCCTGACTGAATCCAGAAAGAGTACGTTTAAATGCAATGAGAATTTAAAACCCGTAAGAACACAGGTAGCCACAAGCACAACTTTTTTAGCAGATGCCACATCTGTGAGGAAGGGTGAAATTAAAAATAGGTCCAATTCAAAATTTCTGTTCCACTGGAGCTGCGCAGGGTTGAGTCAGTATGTAAGAAAATGTACAATTTAACTTTCTCTGTTTAGGTTAATTCTGCCTTGCAGCTGAATTTCAAAACTTTACTAGAAATAAATTTTTTACCCAGGCATATACTAGACTGGTGGAATAATACTAATCCCCATCTCATTCTCTGACATTGTTGAACAATGGCTTTTTTGTCTGATATTAGGATATTTAAGGAAGCTCATATATTAGGAGAAACCTGTCAAAAACTGTGATGAGAGCTACATAATCCAGGTCTTCAACTTCACTAGCACCAGATCACAGATAATTTAAAAGTACAGCTAAACCAGGCCTGCAGATTTCCGAGAGCAAAGTGAGGTGCCTACATTTACATTTGGTCTCCAGCTTGTATACGCTCACTGGATAGGTTTGCCTTGGTTCTTCAAATGAAAAGCTTCTCCTGCTTCCTAAGGACACATCTGAATGATGCATTTGAATGGGAACCTGTTTCAGCCCATCTCCTCTACCTTGTGAAATCCAGCATTTACTAGTGCTATTTGGCATCATTAGCAACTCCGTTATGTGTCACAAAGCCTCTGGAAGTCAGTGCAGGACTAGTTCTAGTCCAAGACTTCAAAACAAGGCAATAGTGACATGTGGGGAAAAAATACACAAAGATCCACAGCCATGGGTAAAGACAGAAATACAGTTTAGTTTTCTAATATTCCACTGCATGCGCAGGAGCAGGCAGATATATTTATTAACTAATTGGGATGAACTAACATGGATGTTCCTGGGTCTACTTTAGTGGTAATTTCAAATTCACCATGCATAGAGGCAGAAAAAGGTTACAAGGTACAACTTTCATTTATTTGTCATAGAATAAAGGTCTGGAGAACAGAACAGCAAGATCTAGATTGCCTGAACATTACAAGCAGTGAAGGGCTGGATTCACTGAAGCTGGCCCAAGGAAGCGCAAGCATTACGTCTTCCAGCAGCAGACTCTGCTGGCCCATGAGACTTTTCAACTCAAACTGTTGAGCTTGCTCCTGCCATCTTGATTGTGTATGGCCCCAATAGGGGGTATATAGCTGCTTGGTCAGTTCTGGAGGAGGTAAATATGGATCATTCTTTTTTTGCTTTTTTTTCTTGCAAACTTTTCCACCTGAGTGGCTCTGGCCACTGCCACCGGTTTCCTGAATCCTCTGCTCTTCAGCAGATGGGGGTCATAGGGGGTCATAACTGGTGTACAGTTTTGCAACTTCTGAGTAATTTCTAACCACCTCCTCTTGAACTGGAAAGGAAGAAATTAGGAAGGTGGGCTCTCTCTGTCTCTGGGGAATTTGGGGGAGGATTTACATCTATAGAAATCTCCCCCTGTAATGCCACCATCACCGGGGACCTCCAAAATTAAAAGCCCAAACTACTACAATGTGGAATAAAGCAACGATGCTAGGGGGACCAGCTGCACAGCAGTACATTTTTGCCATGACAGGTACAGAGAGGAATGGATGTTTTACTCATTGACCCAGTACAGTGGGTCTGACTACAATGATTGCTTTGGAAAACAGCTCTGAACCCTGCCTTTTCTGCCACATCCAGGTTGAGCTCTCCTATATTAAAAGCCACCACAAAGAACCCTCCAAAGCAGTGGCGTCCAATATTGTGCCTCTTACACAACCTAGATGGTTTGAATATGAAAAGTGAGGAGCTGCTGGCTCACTGCTGGACTATCAGAGGAGAAAGGGGAGTTAAAGGATTTTCTGAAGGGCAATGAGTTGCGTGGCAACACGCAGCACATGTTACCTGTAAACAAAAGCAATTAGTGCCAGGGGCAGGCACCAGGCCCTGTAGCATGGGGAGAAAAAGGGAGAACAGGGACAATAGAAGGAAGCCAGAACACTCTGTGCAGCACAAAAGGGGGGAAAAAACCAACATACATCAAGTACCTCTATGGATTTGCTTTGTGAGAACGTGAAACAAAGGGAAATGCTTTGATACTCAGCTTTCTGGATCACTAAAAGCATCCTGGGAGTCATTGTAATTGTTATCCCCAAGTTTCACCCAAACAATTAATGCTCTGCCTTCTCTTCACGTTAGAAAGGAGTGGTTTGCTACTTTTGTGGCAAAAAAATGAGGAGGCGTCTCAATACAAATGAGACACAAAAAGTGCAGCTGAAAGTTCAGTAGAGATTATTGTTGTTAGGTGCATTTTAAGGTTTTGCTTAATAACAAGCAACATTTCGATGACTCCTACTAAACTAGCAAAGTCTTTACCCTCATGAATGTGTGCACGCATGTGTGTCTGCCGTGATTTAAGGAATGCATAAGCGATTTTAATAGTTTTCAAGGACGACTATATTTTTGACAAAGCCAGCATTGTACTGCTCATGATGTCAGAGAAAAAGTGCAAGTGCAAAAGGTTATGAGCCCACATCATGAAACTACCTTTCTTGGTTAGCTACTTGGGTACCCACCCAAACATAATTAAAAAAAAAAAATGCTACCAGGGATTTTAATTGTGGTTGTTACTTTGAAAACATTAATGCATGACTCGGCTTGAGAAATCTGAAGAATAAGAACTTTGCTCTTAAGAAAAACTTGAAAAATGAGGTCAGGTACAGTCCAGATTGGTTATGATTCCCCAAAAGTAACGTTACAAATAAAAATAACCCCAAGCCCAAATACATTATTAATTACCTATCAGGGAGCTAAAGGGCACATAGTAAATGAAGATAATGAAAAACTGTGGTAAATACACAGCAGTAATTTATCATTTTCGGGGGAAAAAAAGGATTAGGCACTCTCTATCATGGAGGAGACCATTGTATAGAGATACTCCATTAAAATATACTAGTCTTTCTTATTCTAGCAAGAAATGCCAGACTAAGACTCCACTCCAGATGGAGATACCCATTCACTACAAGAATCTGTGTCAAAACAGAATACTTTTGCTATTCCTTTGCTCAGTATTAAAACCAAGCAGTTCTGGTTTGTTAGATCTACCAGTTTGTTGCAAGCCCGGGGAACATAACAACAGATATACATTTGAGGCAACATTTCTTCAGAATTTTGATGCAGTTGGCTGTAAATTCTCCCACTCCAACTCTAGCGTGAAAAGATACAGGGATTATTTCCTTAACAATGTTATCCATCAACAATGATAATTTAAAATGTTAGTCCATGAACATATATTTTATTGCCTTTAATTTGTGAAACTGACCTAGAATCAAGCCAAACTCTGGCTGACATTTGATGATACATTTATCTTTTAAAATCAAACACCATATTATACTTATTTATATCTACTTATATTTTTATTAGCCATGAAAAAAAATGCTTTCTGTTTACATCCACATCTACTTTATATAATTAGAACATCAGTGATGAAAATATTTGTCCAATCCCTAGACATATTTAAAGAGCAAATTTGGGATCCTTATTCTTGATTAGAATCTAATAAATAATTATGTTACAGAGATGGACGATTACTGATTGCAGACCTTTCAAACCTACATATATTAAAGCTAAATCAATGGAGCAGGATCACTGCTTCTAATAGATGCTACAGCATCGTCTGTAATGTTTTAAGTGGAAGCCTGGAGCTATACTCAAATGAAGACACAACTCATCCCACCTTTCAGGCTGGAGATAAGGTGATAGTTGAAAAAATACAAGTGATGAAAGGGGAAGGAAAATCACTTTCTTTGTAGTCTGAACAGGGTGGCAGATAAGTTTTGTTTCAGGAGAGAGTAAACAAAGGAAGGGCTCACAGAAAAATGAGTGTGAGGAAGATAATGGTGCACATTCATCCCTGGGTCTCAACTGGACTTTGAAGTAGGACTGAGTCCCTGCATTTCCTGATGGCACATTAGCTCAGGCAGAGAACCTGGAAAAAGTCAAGTTGCCCTGACTTTAAAAAAAGTGTAGATATAAGGTGATCTTCAGAAGCAGTGCAATTCCTTCCCAATAGTATCAAATGTAGATCCACATTTTTTTTTTTCTTCATATTTTCAAATGCCTGCATTTCAATGCCCAGCCTGTGCGTGTGCATGCAGTTATCAAGGTGCAACTGCAGCAGATTTACGCCTCAAGCTCCATCTTTCTGTTTCCAGCCCAAGATTCTTGCTTGAAGGTTATCAGGAAAGTTATGAAAAAAAGATGCCAAACCCACTGGATCTTCAGTTTCCTACTTAAACACAAATATCCACAACAGTTTCACAATATTTGACACTCATCAGGATCTTGGGCAGGCAGAGTAGTTCCTAGTAACTCAGCATGGCACATGTGCAGCCAGTCTCCTTACATGATCTCCTCGTACAAAAGCATGGTGATCCCGCCTGGTGAGGCAGAGGCAGAGACGGCCCAGCCTCCTATTTTCTTCCTTTTCAGTTCAAGACTTGCACAGCTCCATAGGGACTGCTCCTAGCCTGGCTCCTCTGCGGTTATCCCGTGTGACTGTGTCCCATTTCCACCTGATCAAGTAGCTCTAAACAAATAAACATGTTCACAGTGACACATGCTAAAAGTTCACCGTTTTGATTAAAGGAAGGAGAAGATCTGACGTTATCACCTAGTCTGGCACGGAAAGCTTCCAGAATAAGCTCTGGCTTTGCCTCACCCATTCTTTGAAAAGGAGATTTCTCTGTCCCAGTCTGACTGAAACAATTCCTGACTGTAACAACTCTGTGTGTGGCAAGACCCACATAAATTTATCCCTGCTGAAGTGGTTGCTAATGCAGCCTTTGACCATGTGATGAAGTAGGCAGATAAGGCAAACTTCATCTCAGTAAAATTCTGCTACTTTTTAATCTGGATTTAGGAGCATGTCAGGCTCGTATAACCAGTAGACAGAAGAGCAGAAGGAGAGTACGGCTGGAAATGAATGTATTCTGCAAACTGTCATGTTGACTCTCATGCATGGCTCTGGAGCTTTGAGGAAGTGTTGAGCAAACCACCTGAAAAAGCCTATTTCAGAGGCAGCGCTAGCTGTGAAGTTCTGGATCCGTATCTAAACCCAAACTTTGCTAAAGTATAGATTTGGGTATTTTCTACCTGGCCTGGAGGCTGCTTCTGCTCTACGGTTTAGATGTACACCTAATGAAGGAGGTCGTAGTATAACAGCCTATCCCAGCATGGGAAGCTCTATCAGAGCTGCACAAGTCGCATGTTTATAAAAGGCATTAAGGCAAAAACCACAGTATAAGTATCCAGTCATTGGGGTCCCAAATAACTTTATATTAATTCCTTGTGCATGAATGTCAAATGTTTTTAGGATCTGGCCAGTTATTTTCCTGTTTATTACAGTGCCCAGCTTGGCGAATGAAAGATAACGTCTTGGGCTAACAAATGCCTAATGAGAGAGGGGAAAAAAGATCACTGTGACACTGCACAGTTTGAGAAAGAGACATGAGAACCAAAGATAATGACCAAAGCAGCCAGCAAAACCTAACCAGAGGGAAGTTATTGGATAAACCTGATAAGAACAAGGCCCACATCCTACAGAGAGCTTTGCACTTGCTTAACTTAGAGCATGTAAGCCATCTATTTGCTGCCGTTGCTCTGTGGGTCTACTTGCATTCCTACTACCCCAAAAGTACAAAAGTGTTTGTGGGCACGGGGGTAGGAATGAAATCAAACCCACGCAGACAATTTGTCACAGGATCTGATCCTGACAGAGTACTATGGTAAGATAAATGAACAGTAAGAAGCAAACTTCCATGAAAAAGAGCAAGGGTATAGACCAAGAGATGACAGTAGGATGAATACGTTTTAGTAATGAAACAGACCGATACACAGGTAAGGTACAGGAAAAATTGTATGCTGAATAGATGGCTAAACTTCCTTTTATCCATAGTTAAATATCTATTATCATGCACAGTCAATTAATTTAGGCTGCCATTTTAATTTCCTTTGCTTATGTTGCACTATTCTGTTTGTTTAAAAATACTGCACTAAATAATAAAAAGCTAAACAAACCTATACCTTCCCTTTCAACCATATTCATGTCTCTTCTACCTGGATTGCACAGCTGTCATGTACTGAATTGCTAATGATGACAGCGGAAACTTAAAAAATTTAGTATTAATGAGTACCCAACATCAGGGCCTGGAAAACACTGTCTAATTACATGATAGACCTTTTACTCCTCCGCAAACCTAAGAATAAATCAGTAGATAATAAATGAGTCTCTTATAAATGTCTTATATTTGGCCTGTTGTACAGTAGCGTAGACAAAGGGGAACTTGCCTTACTAATGATCACAGGTATTTTTCTTTAGGATTAAGTTTGAGAGAAATTGGCTGCATTGTTCCTACAACTCCCCTTGCTGGATGAGCAGTAGAGATGCAGGGAAAAGAGGTAGAAGAGAGTCGCTCCTTGCTCTCTGCACTCTAAGCAATTGCCAAGACCAGTCATTTTCCTGAGCTGAATGAAACTTTTCACCATTTAAGAAAGGGAAATGTCTGAAAATATCTGCAGCCATAATGCAGAGCTAAAATAGTGCAGTTATATGCCACTAGTCCTTATGGAAGAAAAAATGTTGCCTTCTGGCTTGCATGCTTGTTAAATACTCTGAGATGATCCTATAGCGAGAAAAAGAATACCAAAATGCACTGATACTTACAGTGATATACACATTAGTCAGTACCAGCCCAGACATTTAGTTTCACAGCACTCAGATGACTAATTGAACAAACAACTCAAAAATCACCATCCATATTACAGCTATTGACCTTGCAATAATGTTACAATGATCAGTGGGACCCCTAATGTCGACCCTTTTACCCAGTCAGCTGTTTGAATCTAGTTAAATTTCAGTTCGTGACCCGCATGTAGGAAGAAACAATGTCTAAGAAGTTTGCCTCTCAATTAGCATTGTGACTTCTGCTCTATTTCAGAAATAGCAGACTCATGGGCTTTTTTTTTAACATTTAAAGTGTTCTTAATGGAAAAGTGGTGAAAAGTGCTGACCTGCCAGTCCTGAAGACTGGCATGTACTATTTACCCAGAGGAAAAAAGCATCCAAAAACTAGCCTTAGCTTTGCCATACTACATTACAAAACCTTCAGCAAATTAGTTTTTCCTTTGGAAAACTGCATATAAAGCTACTGATGCAGGAATTCTAAAATGCTACTGATAGTTCAGGTCTCCCTCTATCTTGGTATGTTTTCCTGAGGTGTTCAAATACATAGAGACCCTCTGCATGCCTGCTAGTTGGAAGTCCTCACATAAGCACTCTTTCTGTGATAGAGCTTGCAACATTTTCTTCCTCCAGTGTGGTCAGGCTAGAGAACATTAACTTCTTTACCAGGATGCTACTGGTGCACGATGAGTTTCTCTGCAGTCAGTAGTATCTTTTGGCCTATACTTGCCTTCTTCTTCTTCTTCACAGGTCTACAAAATCTAATTTTAAAAGCTAATTAAAATGGCTTCTCAGCTGCTGTAAAGCTGGGCATATTTATCCCACCAGAGGCAAAGAAGAAAGGCTATATAATGCTAACTGTATATTTTTTCTACTGGTTTTGTTGTATTTATTAACCACTCAGCACTTTAATGTTTTGATGTATTTCTGAGATTTAAATAGAAAATGCATCTGTAAAACTATAAGGGGGAGGGTGCATTTTCTAAATTTAATGTTAAAATGTTTCATACCCGGCAAGTTGAGGAATACTTAAACAAAATGATGAGTCTTTTGCTCTACTTTAAATAAGACAAAGCTCTATATACACTTTTGTTAAAAGCCCCCAGTGAAAGACATGGTAGAAATCAGCCATAAAATATTCACAGAAAAAAATACCAGAGAGATTCACAATGCTATGGCTCCCAGCTGTATGCTACCCTCTCTGAAAGCGTGCCCCTCTCAGTTCTGCTGATGGAAGAGAATATACGGGCATTTTCTATGGTCCATGCAAAACCCTGCAGCTCAGCTTGAACCGCCTTGCACAACAGCTTAAGTTAAGCCATCAGACTTTGCACTGACGTGGCTGAGGATTGTTTGCGTGTGCCATTCCACCAGTGTTATCTGGCAGAGAGGCGATAACAAATCCTAGAGTAAGAGGTGTGGTAAGAAGGCATTAGCTCTAACTCATTTGTTAAATGAACGTATGTCTAAGCCTAGCTTTACTTTTGTGATGGACAAATGCGATGTGTCCCTACCAACTATTGGTTATATAGGAGAGTGAGATAAATGGAGAAGCAAGGGCAAGAAAAATGATGCTGTAGACCACTTGTCCTGGGTACTTGTAAAGAAACACTGAACTTTGCCCAGAAGTGAGCCGGCAACACTAGAGCTAACGAGGTGGATGGGTAAGGACGTCTCTCATGCAACGATGGGTCCTCAGCCTAGCTTAGAATTTGAAAACGCAGTGAGGACCTGCAGTGCATACTTCCAATCCACACACGTCACCTACATGGAAACATCGTTATATTGTTGCACACGGGTTTACATACAATGCAAGCAGTGACCCCCAGTGCCTTTGTGCCCCATCTTTCGTTGCTCACCAGTCTTCCCTACAGGGCCAGAGTAAGGCAAAAAACGCACAGCAACACTGCAAGGAGACTTGAAATGCCTGTTACACTGACCACACTCGGGCTGGTTTGGAAATGAAGAGGGACTGGTTGTCCCAGCACAAGCCCAAGGCCTCTTGCTAAGGCAGAGCCTCCCAGACCGGTGTGCCGGGACTTGGCCGGGAGGTGGCAATGCAGAACTGGGGACCAGGGTCTCTGGCCCATGCAAGCTCCTGAGGTCAGGACAGAGCTTTTCTTACACGGATTACAGCTCTCAGCCTGCATCCAAGCTGATTACACATCCAGCATGCCCAAATTTATGTAGACTGATTTATTCTTTGCATTTTGTGATGCATTATGCTGTAGATGATAACTTTTTTTTCCAACAGTCTGATTGAACCAGCTAACACTGAGCGCTTAGCTACGCAGCGGTCTCTTTAATGCCTGAGGAGTTTTCTGAACCAGCTAATAATGCTGTTCCATTTGATTACAGATGATATTTTTTCATAGCAATTGAAGTGATAGCAATGGATCAGAAACCCAGAAAAAAACCCAGATTGGCATATGGGGCTCAGAGATGCTCTGATTAAGCTTAGTTATAGAGAAGCTTAATGATTTTTATTATATTTAAACATTATGTTCCAAACATGAAAAAGTTGATCTGCAATTTTCAGTGTGGGGCTGAATCTAAACACTAACACCGTGTTAGTGTGACTGCAACATTAAGTCAGTTGCAGATGAAGTTTGAGCTCTGGATTTCATGAGTTGCCCCTAACTCTGCTTTAACCATTTGCTGTGTCTCCAGTCACGGTTTCTTAACAGTGAGCGAGGTCTTACCAAAGTGTGTGCTTTTCTATTCTCAGAGATCAGAGCTGTCACTCATTCCTTTGATCCAAGACTTTCAAAGCAATGGGGAAATTTTCTTATTTGACTCCAGGGCTTGGATTCCAACAAGGAGAGATATAAAGACAGAACAAGGAGAATTTGGATATGTAGCGTTAATGCAATAAGATAACTGAGCTGTCTGATGAAACGCTGCCAAATTGACCATGTCATCTACTGAATTTATATACATCTTCTATGCGGTAAATTTAGTGTAATGTTACAGAATTTTATTGTAATGTTTAATAAAAAAAAAAGTCTGTATTATTCTGGCAAAGTTCAGTTTGGGAATATTGTTTTTCCTCTAGAATTTCTTTTTATGCTAAGAAATAGCAGGCAGTATATTTCCATTTACAAATGCTTCAATTCAGGTATCAGGATGCATCTGTGACCTGAGTTCTGCAAGGTAAGCTTAAAGAGTCTGAACATTGCCAGGAAGACTGAAAACACAGGAAATTCGGCACCAGAATCAGATCAGGTTTTAACTACTATTAACTGTTCTCTTGGTTGTAGTGAAATTGTAACATAACTCACTACTAGAAATTTTTTAGATCAGGAGAGTAGCCCCCTATCCCACGGCTGTCCTCTCCACACATCCTGGGAGCTTTCACATCATCAGGGGTTATTGACAAGCAGAAGCAGCCAAGTATCAGAGCTGAAATCTGTAAAAGAAATATGAGATTTTTGCCTTAAGTTCTGAATGCGTTGTTGGACTTCATGCTGTGAACTTGAAATACAAACTTGAGAGACTAAATCTGGAAGGTTTCTCAGGAGTAACCTGATGCCTGTTAACATCAGGACAAGGTTCGGGTTCATCACTGGAATGTCACTGAAATTAACATCATTGTAATTATTTCTCATTTTCATTGGTATACCTCAAGTCAAAAGTTTCGCTAATTAAGTGGCATGAAACTGCTGGGTGAATATCCTCAGGCAAAAGTAAAGCGCTTTTCATTTGTTCTAGCAACCTTTATTAGCTTTCCTAACTGCCAGTCACCTGAATGAGTAAATTAAGAAAAGACGCAATTCCATGTAAGTTTTTAACAACTGAAAGAATAGAGCAGCAACAACCTTCTATGTCATTTTACAAGTTAATGTTACGATATCCTTCGCTAGCATAACAGAATGAGTGCTTCACAAAGAATTTAGTAGATGTAGAGCTCTGGAAAAAGTAGATGGATGGTAAATGCAAAAATACGCTCAATCTTTTATTTTATCACTCTTTTCTTAGTATTTTCCTGTTAGTTTCCTTGCAGTATTTCGAAGAGAACTGTTTTTTTCTCCTGTGAAAAGCATCACATCTAATTCCAACAGCCTCGATGGGAACCCATAATGTTTGAGATTGATTACTAAGTTGTGAAATGCTAATGTACACAGTGTTCTTTGGCTTGAACCAGACCAGCATACAGATGCAGAATCAGTGAAATTTTAAATGGAAGCCTGATGCCTGTTTTGATTTAGGACAGATAAGGACAGTGCTATTTCTGTTCAGGAAAGTTTTGCTCAGAGAGCCAATATGATCACAGTAGTGCACAATGGCATTCAACAGCTCTAGCTATTAATGTTAACGAATTTAACCACTCAGAGAATGCAACCTTATCACCAACATCCACCGAGTAATGCAAGAAAGCAAATAAGCCATGAAGTCAAGTACAAGATATACTCAGGCCAGGTCTCAGTAAGAACAGTGAGAACTGCATAAATCCTTTATGCTAAAACCACAGGGAAGAAAATTGTCTTCTTCACTCCATGTTGGCCATCCCAATATTGAATTGATGCCTTCGGCCTGCATGGAAACAACCAAAACCTGTCAGCAGCTTGTAGAACTGGTTTTCTGAGCTTGTAGCTTGTATGTCTCTGTCTACTTTGACAGTATGATCGCTTACATGAGGCACATGCACGGTTCCTCACCTAAGAGGCTATTATTAGATGCATGAAATCAGTTGGAAGGCTGTGTTTTCTAAAGCCTACCCCATTTTATAGAGTACTTAAACACTGCAGGATACAGGCTAGGGAAGTGTCAGACTTTATATCAGGTCACTGCTGTTCTTCACTCCCTGAAAGAAACTGGGCTTACAGTGAGGAATACAAAGAGAGGAAAGGATAGGCACTGTGAGGACAGGCTCCAAGCCTTAGCAGTATCTGTCCTATTACACAACAAAAAGCCAAGTTTGAAAGTCATTGGGGTATGGAGGTTACCTGTTTTACAGACAATAGGTCTCGATGATCTTAAAGCTTTTTTCCAACCTAAACGATTCTATGAAAAAAAGCCACTAATCTGAGATGTGTCAGAAGGCACCCAATGACAAGCTGCCTCTAATTTCAGGTTATGTCCTGAGCAACATTTAACGCCAGCAAAAGACAGGAGCACAAACTGCAATCCAAACCCACTATGCCTCGTCTTTATCCTCCTAGCTTTGATGAATACTCTTATGTTGCCTCTGCTTGTTGAGTGAATTAAATTCTTTTAATCTCTGGTTGGGAGAACTGTTTCATTTCTGTTTGTTCAAGAATATGAAAACGCAACTGTGACTTGTCAGGACAAAGAATGTGCCTTTTCCTTATCTCTGTTTGCTAGGTATTAGCGAGAATGCAATGGTCATACTAAAAAACTTGTGAATTCATGTTATTAACAGACTATTTTGTCATTATTGCTGGCAAACTGTGACGAAGTATTCAGAGGGGAAAAATGGACAATTTCATGCAAGGGCACTTATCAAGTGAGTTGCAAATAGTAAAAAGCAATGAATAGGAGCACAGTGTGTTTCTTATGCCTATGACTGCATAATAGATCAAGCAACCTCATCCCCAGCCAACGATTCGATGATGCATGCGCACTGCCACAATAGCTGCATTGAAATTGCATTGCTTAAGAAACACTTTTCACAAATCTGTTTCACGTAAAATATATTTGAGAGGGAACTGATTGATCTTATGAATAGGGCTGAGCTAAGTTAATTTTGAGACTTAAAATGCTTGGAGGCATTCCAAGGAGAGTTAGACTCGTGGCTTTCTCTACAATATTCTTATCTGCAGAGCAGTGCCAGAGATTTCTGACACAGGACTCAGTTTCATCAACAGAGAAAAATATGTACAGGCACCGTGATGAATACTCTTAATCAGAAAGATGTCCTGTAACAAACAGGTGTATCTTAAATTGCAAAGTCAGCACGTTGACATTCAATTGAGAGTTAGATGAATAATTTCCAGTAGGCAAAGAAAGCAGGAAAATCATGACAAAGATGCTAATTTTCTGCCTTAGTTTATTGTTAACAGCCTGATCCTGTAAAATCTACTGGGATTTAATAGGATTTCTTACAATATGTGCCTAGGTTGTTGAGGGTTTGAGCCCTGGAAGTATGAAACTCCATCTATTTAAGCTTTACAGGTTTTTTTATAACTCTACCTAACATATATTACAAACTTTTAAGAGACACATGAAAATAGCCTTGGCTGAAAAGTATGCTGTTAGATGATAGTGAGTCACAGGGAAGACTACTGGAATGCAAGGCTCGTCTGCTAAATCACCCAGACATCAGGCGTGGGTACCCTGTATAAACAGGCAGAGCTGTAAGAGCTGTTTGATCTGGCAGGCAGATACTCTTCGTTTTATAAGTAAGGGGCTGGAGCCTCAGTTGGAGATTGAAGGAATCTGAAAACTGGAATTCCCCTCCAGAAAAAGGAAGAAAATTTAACCAAGCTTAGGAGGATTCTTGGATATATTATTGATTGTGCTAATGATAAAACTAAACACAGTAAAGTGGGTGCTTGTGGACATGAGCAGCATGTGTGTTCACCTAGTTTAGATACACAGATATCTTAATGTCTCGTTTAGAGTTTACCTTGGCCTTGACATGTGACTCTTACAGAAGAAGCAAGATCAGAGGAGAGACATGGACAGCAGTGAATTTGGATTTAAGGTAGAACTAGCATGCACAGATTTGTGGTCCCTGTAACTGAAACTTTGCCATCATAGTAAGAGGGATATCAGCAACAGAGTGGAAAGCCAGAGTGGGGAAGGGAACGTGCACAACCCCACACCACCAGTCCTCCCATGCAACTGGATACTTAAAATTTCCTTGTGAATGGAATGAAAATGATTTGGAACAATTGGCATAATGAACTAAGGATCTCAAAGCTGACACCACTGGTGGATCTTACCTGGGCAGAAGCATAGGGCAACAAAGCCTGATCCTGTATCACTGGACTCAGCAAGAGTGTTTAAATTTAGTTCAGTGGATGCAGGTGGTGAGAGGGAAGGCTGCTGGGGCCCCGGGAGCCTAAATCTGTCCTGATGTCTAGTGTTACCTGTGCAGGGGTGCTGGAGAAGAACAGAGGGTCTCACTTCTTCACATCTGCTCAAGTTGTCCTAGACATTCAGATTGTCTGTGAACCTAAGTTATAGGAGAAAGGAGAAAAACAGACAGAGAAAGTGTTGTGCACCACTTTAGACATGTTCTACAAAAAATGTACTAACAAGGCAGGTTATAATTTTATTTGCAACTGTAGTGACGCGAACAATCTTTTGAGCTTCAGTTCATTATGCATTTATAGCTTCAGGGCTTTTCATTCTGTATAGATGTGCTTACCTTTGTACAAGATGAAAATTAAATGAGATGTTTATGTCACTAAAACCTGAACCTGTTGTCCCTAACAGGTGAAAGAATGTTCTCTCTTACACCTTGCCAAACCGCACGACTACTGCTTTTAGGTGTCAAATTATCTGCCTGTGCTTTACCTCTCTGTACTGTATCTCCTTTATCTTCCTGGCAGACATCTTTGCAACTTTATTAGTATATACACAAATCAACATTGTCTTGCACAAATTTTTTCTAGAAATGTATGCAGTGCTTTTGTTTTTCTTGATAAACTATAAACATTGGCAACTGAGGTGACATATGTTAAATGCTTACTTTTGAGCTGTAATTAGATTACACAGGGAAATATTTGTACTGGTAATTGTTCTCCTGTTCCTAACTTCAAGGAATAATATTATACATATATCTACATTTATTTTAAGAACATCTGAAAGTTTGTTTTGTATGCATATAGAATCATAGAATCATAGAATCATTGAGGTTGGAAAAGACCTCTAAGATCATCGAGTCCAACCGTCAACCCAACACCA
>NW_008795334.1:1953975-1961453 GCF_000699145.1 Aptenodytes forsteri | reverse complement strand
GTCAGGCTGACAGGCCTGTAGTTCCCCGGATCCTCCTTCCGGCCCTTCTTGTAGATGGGCGTCACATTGGCAAGCCTCCAGTCGTCCGGGACCTCCCCCGTTAACCAGGACTGCTGATAAATGATGGAGAGCGGCTTGGCGAGCACTTGGCGAGTCCCTCAGCACTCTCGGGTGCATCCCATCCGGCATTACATATGTACATTACATACAATCATATGTACATACAATGTACATATGTACATACATTACAATCCGGCATTACATATATACATATCCGACATCCATATGTCAAACTTTAGATTTGCTAAACAATATTGTTTTGATAATTGTCCATTTATGCCAACAAGAATTTTTGCCTGTGACAGAAATGTCTATGAAAAGTATTTGCGAATAGAAAATCACTGCTGAATCCTAATGTTAGCAGCAATGATTACTATATTAGCTAAAGGTCATAACCATCAGAAACAAGGAACTCAGCCTTGCATTTTTCTTGGTAAATAAACAATAGAAATGCATTTATGTAACCTATAAACCAATGAAACTGAAAAGGAATGTTTTATTAATACCCTGACTGCTGTGTTTTTACAAAAAATCTTAATCATGCTATTTGAAGACTTGGAAAGCTAAGGTCATGAGTGCCAAAAAATGTTAATTACTGCTGCAGTGATGGCCATTTTACCTTGCTTCTGTGTGACTGGAAGCTCCACTGTTCTTCTTTGCTCATTCTTCTCTGATAGCCTCTGGCTAGAAACTTTGGCTCTGTTTCCTCTGTCTCTTACTCCTATTATCCCTGAAGCAGCTCACTTTCCTCCAGTCCCTTTCCAAGCCTCTACCCATCTTATTAATAGCAACTATTCTGGTGTCTGATGTCCAGATTTCTTCCTCAGACCTCATAGTCAGCTTTCCCTTGCCCTCCACACTTCAAATTGCTAAAATAATGCTTTATTTATCCTACTGTTTTCTACCAGGGTATTTATTAGTCTCAAGCCAATTCCGGTTAGTTGTTCTGTGCTATTCTGAGTTACAGTCATGGTCCTCCAAGCTGTAAAATAAATGGTCAGAAGAGTGAATGGGGAAAAATTATAACATTCCAGATCAAACCAAACTTGTTTTTTTCCTTATTATAAAGCATAATCCAAGATTTCTCATAATTGTTGTAAGATGAAGTTAAATAAAAGCACAGTTGTTGAGTAAAGAACATATCTGAGCAACCTTTCCAGTGAACAGTTGATCATTCTGAAGCTATTAGCAATTTTTGGACTCATTTGGCCATTAACTTTAAAAATAAAACAAAAAAATCCAGAAAAACTAAATGTCAAAAATTGTTTTTTGCATGAACCCCTTACATTTTTGGCTGGATTTGCAAGTAGACTAGAAAAGCAAAGGAGGAAGATTTGTTTTATCACCTGTATTTGCTCAGTCCTATGCTCTCAGCTTACATTAGAGCCCAGGAAGCAGTTTGTGGATGGTTAAATGGTATTTAAGGTTGAAGTTATTATACTGCATTCAGATTTAACTTCTAACTAACGAAAGACTCTCTGCTCTAAAACTTAAATCTTCCACTTCTGAGGTAGGAGAGCTGACCCTAACCAGAATACCAACAAATATCTCAGAAATTTATAGCAAGTGTAACACTTCAACAAGAAGGAATGGCATAAAAGAAAAAAAGAATTTAAGATAAGGTCTCGTATGTCTTTCACCACTATAGCTCCCTAAAGGCTTTAGATTTAAGACATGGTACTTGTTAAATGGTTTGAAAAGCGAAACAAAGACATCTTTGTGTCAAACAAAATATTACAGTGACTCTCAGTTTTGAACCATCGAATTTCTGAAAATTTCTGCAACAAAACTTATTTTCAGTTTGACTTAAACCACAGTTACTCATGGAGTGTTTAAAGGAGAGAAAACTGTTGAAGTCTTTGTTCTGTTACTAACTCCCAGTTGCTATATAATAGATCTGTTTACACATTAATTTTGCAACTTGTGTGGGGTCAAATAAAAATGGCATCCTTCCTCCTATATTTAATCTAGTATGTCTGAAAGAGCTATCAAAACAGAGCAACAACACAAAGGGTCGGGTTCCATAGCCACCGAGAACAACATGATGCTAAATACAGACATGCCCGTTACACATGGCATCCTGGTAGATAATATTAATGACTCCTTATTTACTTTAAGTAAATTATTTACTGATCTTTCATTATTAAGAACTTTGCAAGCTAATAAACCCAAGTTCCTGTGGATGAGTAATGAAAACTTCTACAAGGTGAAGACTTGGATGAATTGAAACTCATATGAACTGATCAACTAGGTTTTGATATACCTTGTCAGCACCTGCCACTTCATTTGAAAAACCAAGTATTTGGTGTTTCTTGATTTCTTTGAGAAATTCAGCATTACAGAAATCAGCACTGACAATATCAGCAGGTAAGGTGTTTGTGGGCATAACCAGTTTGGCAGATTTTGGTCTTTTTGCTTTTGCATAATTTATTATACTTGGATTGTAATTTCTAAACAAGAGGGATAAGAAAGAATGTCCTTGCATGGAAGAATAATTGGTGAAAAGATAGGAAGGGAAGGTGTGAAGGGAAGTCACCAGTGGAGTTCTGTAGTAATTAATATTGGGATTTTTTTTGTCCAGCAACAACCTGGAAAGGGAGGGGAGCAATGAGATGTGATAGTTTGCTGATATATGAAAGTATTCAGAGTAGCGAGGATGAAGGAAGGTGTTAGAAATGAGGTCAGAAAGACCGAGTGAGTGGTCAATAAAATGACAGATAAAAATCAGATAACTGACATACATAGGAAAAAAAGAGTTCTGGCTTCAAATATAGGCAGGTGAACTCTGAGATGGAAGTTGCCACTCAGGAGCAAGATCTTTTTCCCATCGTAGGCAGTTCCATAAAAGTATCAACTCAATGCACTGTACCATCTTTGAGCCACCAAGTTCAGGTTTTACCATATCCAGTTCTTGAGTAGTACTATACATAGTTTAAACCACTAACTCACATAAAAAAGCCTAACAGCTTCTTAATACTCATCTTGAATGAAACAAATTCATATACCAAATTTGACATGATCTAGCCTAACAAACACACTCAAGGATTACAACTTGTGCAGGAAGGAAATGAGATTTAACCTTTTATTCTGACTCTTAATGTTCTACTCTAACTCTGTCAGTTCATTCATGTACCACTTAGGGGGCTGAGCCTGCAAACTGGTGAGCCGCTTTAGCTCCCACCAAATAAATCCTAATGAGATTACTCAGCCTCCGGGACATGCTAAGCTCCATGAAGAAAGGGCCCAGGAGAAACAGGATAGTATTTCCTTTTTTTTCCCCCCTCCTTGAATCAGTTGAAAGTATCCAGGCTAAAGAGTCTAACTTAAGATACGAAGGAGTTTTAAAGGGGATTTCAGTGCGAGGACAGTAGCTAAAAATGTCAGAGACAAAAAGGAGATGAGATGGTGGTGCTAATATATATTTATTTTTTTAAAAAAGACAAATAGTTCCAGGTACTGAAAATTCTTAGCAGAACTCTTAGCAAAATAAACAGAGTCTCTGCATTCGCAAATGAATGAAATGAAGAAAACTTTCCAGGGTGTTTTGTTTTTGTTTTTGGTTTGGGTTTTTTTTTTTTGGCTCTGATAACTTTTTTCTTTTATTTTCAACAATTCGGGAGAAAAACCTTTATTAATGAGTATGAATTAATCCAATGGACAAAATGATTGAAAAATTAACAGGAAAAGAATGCCCTCAGTTACACATGCAGCAACTATTTGCCAGATAACATAGACTCACACTTCCCCAAATAACAGCAGAATCTGACCCTGGACTCGGTGTCCCTGTGGTTCAGAACATCCTAAGACAGTCATAGCGGAGCAGCTCCACTAAATTAACACACCAACTGATCAGTCACCTATTGCATGCACCTCTATTGTTACATAGAGCTGGGTAGAAAAAAATGTTTTCCAAATGTCTACTCCAGATGTGTGTCACATCCAAATGTCCTTCCCAAAATTGTAATGCTACAGTAAACATCCCTGCAGTAGCTGGGCTTTGCCTGTTTCCCCATTCTGCAGAGGGCGATGGCCAAAGGCGCTACGCAGGGATCGTTTCGGTGGGCAGCTTCCTCTGGCAGGTCCCTGCACTCCCCTGACCTGACAAATGCAAGGAGGCCAACAGAAAGCTGAGAACGTTACCATGCAGGACAGCTTGCCATGCTGCATTCTGGCCAGACCGATAAATCAACACTATTTGATTTTTCAAATTCTTTTCAGATGTTAATAGCAATTTAGAAAACACTTAAGTGGGTTTCTGGGGAATGTTATTTTCTGCAAAAGAGGGAAAACAGACTTCCTGACCTTTTTGTTCCTCTTTGTCCATATTCACGTGGCTTCAATGAGTGTGGCCTCTTAGTTTTGACTTCTAACACAGTCAAACAAAAATAACACAGACTAATCCATACTAACATAAGGGAAATAAAATTCAGTAATATTGCATTCTAACAAATGTAAAATAAAATCGCTGATGCAAGACATTTCAAAATGGCAGCTTTTAATGAAGTAGTTTGCACAGGTTAAATTCTTGTCGTAAGACCTCTCACTTTCCATGCTTGTCTTGAAAACTGTTTACAGAAACAGCACTGTGCATTCAGTTGATTCAACAGTGGCTTGGTACCAAAACCCAAAACTGCCTTTATATTCATGGTTTTATTTCTTTTAGTACATATATGCCACAGGGATGAAAAGATGTTGCTTGAGTCTTTTACTGTGTATTTTTTAATTTACTAGTCCAGGTGATGAGCCATTAGAAGAAGCAAATTCACTCAAAGCATATTTCATTTTCTAAACCAAGATGCTTCATTAATTCTTCTGCTGTATGTATAGACATACACGATACATACGAGTTTAGCAGTGTCAATAAACTATATGAAAAGACGCTTTCTCTTAGTTCCAGAGAATCCTAAATCACATGCTTGGAGCAAAGAATAGTCAGACACACTCCTCGGTGGGTGCTCAATACTCAGAAATGGTGTACATTCAAATTTAGGATACAGAAGATTTCCCATCCCACTCCTTTAAATCTGGCTCAAGAGCCTACCATCAGAAGCAGCACTGCTCCAAACACTTCTTATGCACAGGTAACGAGGAGACTGAAGACTGCAACTTGAAAACATCTCCCTCTGCCTAAGCCAGCAGAGTAATGCTTTACAATATGGAGTTTAGATCACCAGAAAAAGAGAATTTTTAAATCCTCATCAGCATCTCTCTGCTGGTTCTGCCATGCCCTGCTTGATTATGATTTAATTTGAAAATCTGTAATGATTTCATATAATCATTGGGCATTTGAATAGGAAAACTACTCATCTTCCCTAAGTCTTTTTTCAAGTTTCTATTCAAATGCATGTGAAGAAATTATTTTAATATTTAAACCATTCAGACACTTGTGAATGATTTGGTGTCTCAATTTAAAAGCATGCTTTTGATGAATTTAGACGTACTCCAGTTTGTACTGGAAGCACTTAATCCTTTACTTCTCATACAAGAAGAAATCCTATTGCCTTTAAAAGCACGATTTGATTTCCATCACCTTCCTCTTCAAGCCAGTCGTGTTTGCAACTAATCTGCTGGCTCTGAATTCTCATTACTTTCTGGTTCTCAGTGCCAAGACCCAAATATAACTGCAGGAAGAACTTGAATTCATAAAGCCTGGTAAGAAGAAGGGAATTTTTTTTCTGATCTTCAGTAGCAAAATAATATTCACTTGAATAATATTCACCTGAAGGTGGAATAATATTCACCTTCACTTTGAAGGTGAAAGAGTAGTACACAATGACATTGCGCAGTAATTTCCAGGCAGGTCTTTTAAAAAGAGCTGCTGTATCTATTTGGAAAAAATGAAATAAACAGCACAAAAAACTCCTTTCCATCTATATTGTAGCTAGTATAGTGCCCTATTGATCCACACAACCTATTAATCACGTATTCCTCCCCTTCATCAGGAAGGATTCAAGATTTGCTTGAACGACTATGCGCAAAGTTTAGCCAGCCTATTTGGCTTGCTTTGTAATTAATTGCTGCTGTCACAATTGCAGCAGTGCTGCTGGAGCACGTAGCAGATCCAAACCAGAAAGGTGTCTTTGTCCTATCAGCAAACTAAGGATTGTTTTTAACTCTCCAAATTTTCTAGTCCTGATGCATGCGATTGCATAAAGCTGCAGGTTGGTTGCATAGAGTCGCTGCTTGGTTTGATTAGATACCTGATAATATCGATACCAGAAAGGGATCTGGCTAATGTCCAAGTTTTGGCAGGGATAACAAGCGTTGGCTTGTGTGCTTCAACGGAGTTTGTTCCCAAAAAACTCTAGGACCTCCCAATTTGTAAAAACATGGATATGCTAAGATTTGTACTGAGCTTTACTAAATATACAGTCAACCTAGACCAAAAACCCTGGTTACTTCGGTTTTGTGCAGTCCTACTGCAGAAGTGAGTCTGAACTTCTAACTTCCCCATGTAAGAGAACTCATACCTGTAGCAGATGCTTGTGCGAGGTTGCCAGGCAGGATCGTCTTGGAGAAATGACACACTGAAGGTCATCACAGATTTTAGCTGAATCATGGGGGATTTTACCATTTTCCCTTATTAAGGAGAATTTAAAAATTGCCCATAACAGCACTGATGTAACAGGAACAAAGTTTATGGGGAAAAAGTAGATTTCTGACAAGGTTATGGCCAATTTATTCGTTGATTATTGGAGTAATTTCAAGAAATGCACCTTTTTTTAAAAAATAAAGAGTCTGGAAACAACTTAAAAGCCTGATCCAATTATGTGTTTCGAGACTGAATAAAAGCTGAGGTTGAAACAGTTAAAACATTATGAGAGCATGGTGTACGGTAACAGCGCCCTGCTAATTTCAACTGCAAATGAAACCCCGGCACCTTATCTGGGGCTATTCCTGTATTTTCGGGATTTCCAGTCCTGTAACTGGTGGTGTTTCGATGCAGTTAGAAATGTGAGTGTAGGTAAGATTTATTTTTTAAAGTGGTCATGGAGTTTACAAGAGTTAATGCCGTTTGGGGAATTAAACAATTTTTTTAAAAAAACAAAACAAAACGAAGCTAGAAAGGGAACATGCGAGCAGCTCCTGCTCCCGAGAGGCAGGGATATCTGCAAAGGTCCAGTCACGGCAAGCCTTGGGAAACACATCTCATACACAGACGTGCCGTTGCCAGGGTGGATCTTGGCATTTTGTTGTGGCTTCTTAATTACTTATGCGACTCTTGGAGAATCTCTAGAGGGAAGGGCTCGGCCTGGCCCCTGGAGATGGAGCCCCGGCCTGCCAGGCCCCGCTCCGCGGCCAGGCGGGACTGAGCGCCGCTGGCACCGGCGCCTCACGCCGCCTCACGGCACCTCCTCGCGCCCGGCGGAGGGGGGCTGCTGGCAGGAGGCGCGGGCAGGCGGGGGAGCTGGGCAGGC
>NW_008795334.1:1923840-1953676 GCF_000699145.1 Aptenodytes forsteri | reverse complement strand
GCGGCCCGGGGGAGCCCCTCAGGCCCGGCGGCAACGTGGGGCAGGCCTCTCGCGGGGGCCGCCTCTCCCCGCAGCGCCCGGCGCCGCCATCCCCAGAGGGAGATGCGAGCGGGAGAAACCCTGTCAGGAAAGAAGGACCCTTGGGTTACTGCTGAGGTGAAAGGGTGTAGAAGTCGCCCTGGCCGCACCTGTATGTTTTTGGGGGGGTTGCTTGTTTTTTAAGGCCTCGCAGCCCAGTGTTTCAAGAAACGCTATGTGCGTTTATACAAAGAAGTATCTTTTTTCCATATGACTGTACTATGAGTTGACGGACGTGGATCATTTCTCGTAAATAAAGCCGGGTTGGGGAATGGTCTCGTGGCTGACTTTTCTTTTCCTGACTTTCACTAATCTTCCCTTCCTTCCAACTTAGTTAACTGAAGTTGGGGACAGTAGAAGCTTTGCGATCCATTGAATCTCTGTTCAGACAGTCTCAGCTGATGTTAGGAAGCAGATGTAATTATGTATACCCGTAAGATTAGTAAGAAAAGAACTACAGTATGTGGCTGCAAGCATTTACTGTTGGTGTATGAGGAACCATGTCCATGCTCACAGAGCCGCTTTCCATCAATTCTTGTTAATGTGAATTAGTACTGGGTGGCCAGGCTGCCTGCTGTACCCGATATAACACAGATGCTGTGGGGTTGTTTATTGCTTATCACTTTTGCCGAATTGTATAATAGTAGAGGCTACTGAAAAAGGTGATAGCTGAAGAAATAGGAAAAATACATGTATTGGTATATAAACAGAGGAATTAGTGACTTTGATGGGGGTGTGTGTGTGGAAATCCTTTACTATGCTGTCTAGTGAATAAATGTCATAATTCTATTCACTTGAGTTCATTAAGTCAAAGCTGAAGCCATCTAGTTCCCACTCTACTATTTGAAACCTGCAATCTTCTTATCTTTATTGGTATTGTTTGTACTTGGATAACAGTAACTTGTGTTACAGGAGTCTGTCTGCATCCATAATACAGGTGTTTTCAGAAGAGAGATTTGTACGTCCCTTTGTGCAGATAATGGACACAAGAAGGACCCCCTTTGCCTTGTGATGCTACTGGTATTGCTCGTTGAACTGTTGTGCTAACAGCGAGTTGTCCTGATCGTTGTCATCAGTTTAGTGGATTATGACTTGGAAGCAGAAGCGGGGAGATACTTCCTTGTCTGTTTTCTGTGCTTTCACAACCAATGTTGTCCTGAGATAGGGGCTTGCTGTTTACAACACAAACTCTAGGTGTCATGGAGAACAGCTGTCCAGTAACTATCCATTAAATTTTAGTCACAGGTGTCTTTAAGTTCCCTTCTTCTGCATACCCCGCTAATACTCTAACTTGCAAATGTGATCAAGCTTAAGGGAAACTGTGTGGAAGTGTATTGGCAAGAACTTGGAAACTTTATTGCAACAGCAAGTTTCTGCTTCGTAGATGAGGCAGTTGTACCTCTAGTCAGCCAGATCACTGAGAGTATGTATGTATTTTTAACATTGAATCAGTGTGCTAAGACTGTATGGAGAGATGCTGGATTTGGGTCCAAATCAGACTGGCTTAGCGTTTGTAGGACTCAGGAATATTATAAACTTTGATTTTATTTTTTTCTATTCTCACATTCTTTCTTCATCTCTCTTCAACGACCCCCTAACACAACAAATTCATGTTTCATTTGAAGATTTTCTTAACTAAACAATGGAAGAAAAATCTTTCTGAACTTTGAAGGCCATTCTCTCTTTTAGGAGAATGATGGCCTCCTTGGGACCTTGAGGTTTTTTCTTCCCTCAATTGAGTAATCTGCTTGAGATTCAGTTCATTTCTTCCATAGACAAAGGCAGGGTCTTTCCTCTCTTCTCTAGTTCTTCCCAGCTGAGCTTCATATTAATCAAGCTTGGTGTTCTCTGCTTGGCACAGAGTTCCGTAATCCAAGCTATGGTTTACAGTGTTGCAACCACACAGTGTGTCTGCACAGGGCAGAGCACTGTCATCTCACCTTTATTAAGATGACATTTGTCTTTGGGGAAAGTGTATTCATCAAATCATCTTAATAGCAGTGTGTCTTGCAGGTCAGCAAAAACGGCTTTGGCAAAGAAGTCACAAACAGTAATCGGGAACCCTACAAGTCTTGAAAGTCCTGACACCACAAACACTATTTCACTTGCTACATTTTTCCTTTCTAAGCACAAGAGTTTCAATTTGGTTTAGGTAATCTGGTACTTTATTCTAGTGAAGAATAGTGCTTTCTTTTGATAGTGCTGCTTGTTCTGTTTCAATATGACTTCATAAAATAAATTTATGTTTGCACCATGGATCCATCAGTGCTGCGTCTAACACTAGGGATGTTGGAGCTTAACTCCCACCAGATGAAGCTGTTTGTCTGAGGCCCAGGACCTCTGTAAAGAGACAGTAAAAGTTGCTTCTACAGGGTTAGCAGCTCTCTGTTTTGAGGAGCAAATTCTGGGAAAGGAGAATGAGAGGTGGCCTCCTCCAGATGAGCTGCCCGCATTCAGGAAGCAACTCTAGTCGGTTGTCTGGAGCATGCTGGGCTGGGCGGACACTGACTTGTGCCGGTCTTAGAGAAGGGAGGAATGGGCTGAGTGTCACCTGTGTTGGGGAAAGAGAGTTTGAACGGGGGAATGCTGGCTCAGCATGGGGCATTTCATGGCTGCCTGCTGGAGAAATAACAGCTTGTGTTCCTCCTTTCCCCTCCAACCCTCTGTGCTGCCATCCTCCTTCTCCACTATGCTTTGTGTGATGGGGGCAGGAAAGGGGAGAGGAAAAAAGGATGCTGAGCAAGTATGTCTGACCCGGGGAGAAGAGGTATGTAATTTATCCTGAGGAATGTGGGGAGCGCAGGGAAAAAGCTTGAGAATGGTTGTACTGAACTAAATTATGTAGCAAAAGAGAAGATCCTTTCTATTTGGTCAGAGTATCACCTTCTTTTTTGGATTTTTAGACTGGCAAAAAGAACAAATTCTGCTGTTCTGTGCTGTTAATCCTAAAATATCCAGAACTATTTGTTGGCACCAGATCCATGCCTAGCTTTCTGTGCTAAAGCTGCTAAATTCCTCACAGTTCTCTTGTATTATTCTTCCCCAGACAGGAAGATGAGTTTTTTTGGTTTTTTTTTAAATCTTTCCTCTATGACTAAATTCTTCTTGGCTTAGCCCTCTTCTGAACATTTAACCTGACTTCTAAGCCTCCGAGCATTGTCATAAATGCATGTTATAGCAACCAGAGCAAGCAGGGTAAATCCAAGCACCGTGATGGATATACTTTAAGTAGGTTTTATGTGGAACTTAAGCATATTTTTGGATTCAACTAACACTGGCGCTTTTTCTTTTTCTTTAAGCCCTATTCCACCTCTGGGAAGGTAATTTTTATTTTATTGTTTATGTAAGATGTGTAGAAAATTTAAGAAATGCACAAGGGCTTATGGAGAGTTGGTTAATATCTTCAGAGACTGTCAGAATGGATTTCCTGCGTTTACAATTGTGCTGTTTAGGTAATACATTAAATACATTAACACTTAGGTGATCTCTATTATCCATTTTTAGGAACAGATATGCAGTTTAGTGGGCAAGCATGTGGATTCACTGCAATTCTTTTCAAGATGGTTCTTCTTTGGAAGTGACGATGGCTGCTTTGAAATTTCTGTAGTGTCTTTTTATTAAAGGAGAATTCCTAGTAAGTCATACTATTCTGACTGCAATAATAATGCTGCTTATTAGACACAGAGAATAAAATCTCTGCATGTAGTCTGTTTAGGATCATTTATTGTAAAGCACTGGCCTCTTTGAAACAAGTAACCAGTCTTCATATCTGCATTAGTGAAAATAAATAAGGTAAGAAAACTATTATAAATACTTCTCTACTATATGTAAGATGATAGACGTATAGAAGTATACATGATATATGTATATACGTATTTGCAGGATTAGAGCCTAAAAAAGAAAATAAGTTCTATTGAAAACCTGAAAATGAAGGGAAAGGTGTATTCTAGTGAAAGAAAATTTTGTAATTCAATACAAACTTTGTTTTTTGCAGAGGCAGCAGGATTGTGACTTGCACTTACACAATCAGCAACTGGAAAAATGCCAGGTTCTAAAAGTAACTCGGTGTCTTTACATGAGGATGTTATAAATGATACTTCAGACTTGAGTGAAATGAAAATTTCAGATGAAAAAGGATCTGTTGAAAAAAGAACAATGACTCTGATTGAGAAGAATGGCTATCACGACTCCGTATACATAAACGCAGCTAAGATTTTTCAAGGCATTCATACTGAAAAGCGTAAGGATAGAATATTGGTGCGGTATGGTGATGACTCAGTATCTCCCATGCTGACTTTTAAAGATGAGTATTCCCAGCGTGTATCTTATGAACTGGCTTTCAATGCTCTAAAATGTAAGTAAGTACAAAACTTTTCCAAGAATTGCCAACAGAAATGATGCAGCAGAGAAAATATGGAAAAATCAAGGTGTTTAGTTTCTGCCTGACAGTAGAGATCTTTTTTTTGTTAAACTACAGGTTACTACTAGATTACTCTTATCCCTCAAATATTTAAATATATCTAAGTGTTGTTAGCATTTTGTGAAATCAAACATTTAAGATCTATACTTTTTCATGTAAAGGAATTATACTTATTTAGAGTTGCTACTGTTTGTGATTGAATTTGCCCTTAATTTTCATGATGTTTAAACTTTAAGCTTTTTCTTTAGTGATTTTAAGTTTTTCTTTTTGTTCCATAGAATCTTGTAGATTCCATAGCATAACTTGTCAATATTTTCTTTTTTTGCAGATCAAGATCTTCTTGAAGAAATATTGTTAGATAGTTGTGTTTACCCGTGCCACTCAATAGTAAGTGAATATTTTTGTGAGGAAATAAATTTTGTATTTTCTAAGTTGGTGTAATTAGAATATTTTCTGAGGATTCTGCAACATTCTTCAAAACAACATTTGTTGTTTTGAACTATATGGTAACCTGAGACTGAAATATTGCTGTCCTTTTTAGTTAGTTGTCTAAAGCATCAATCTCCAAGGTACTAGATATGTTGTTTGTGAGATTCTCATTGCACCTTACTGCTGGGAATCAAAACCTTCAAAGAAAGAAGGTAGGGGAATGAACCATAATGCTTACTGCAGCGTAATACTTTCTCAGTGATGTCCATGAGCCAGTCCATGTCTATGTGCTTTCCTTCCCTGCTGTGTCCCCTTGTGAGTGGGGAAAAAAGTCATGTTCCCTTCCTGTCCCTGGGAGTTGGAAAGCATGGAGTGAACCCCATCAGACAAAAGAATGCATTGAACCCATTGAACCCTAACACATTTGATTTTTGGCTTGTTTTTGTAAGGAAGTAAGACTTACGTGGTAACATTTTGCGTTTGGTGGTATTTCCCTAACAACTTGAGTTTTCTAGCTAATTTCGGTTATATTTGTGAGAAGGTAAGAATTTTTGAAGGCATAAGAACTGTAGGAATTTCATGAAAAGAGGCAGACAAGAGTAACTGAAGTGCTGTTAATTCCTGTCCCTAAGAAGGAGATGCTCCCTGTTTTAAGCATTTAGACATGGGAAGGAGATTTTACGTATGTCCTAACTGCAGAATGGTTATTATAACTGAGCTTATTCATTGTTAGATACGGAAGAATCCCACAAGAGACAAATTGATAGACAAGACGTTTTTGTTAGCTTAGCTATTCAAGGAGCTACTTTATGAGGAGAAAATAATTTCAAAGGTTAAATTCTGATAACATTAAAAGTTATTAAGATACAGTGTATTATCTGTGTGTATCGAGAATGTTTTTAATTTTGATAAGCTAAATAACTTTTCAAGTTGTGTATTTGAGTTTTTAAAAAATTCTTCAGTGTTTTACTAACTCTCCATGAGGAATTACTGTCATATTCTTACAAATAAGCATTTCATTGGAGTTTTTAATGCCTCTTACGTGGGAGACTGCTGTTTGATAAGGATCTTTTTGCAGAAGTAAGGCATGCTTTGTGTCACTTTCTCTATCCAGTTGCTTTTCTGTTGCAGCCAGATGAATTAACCAGCTTGCTTGTTGTGATGCTTTATGACCTACAAGACCGAAAGTTTCAAGCACGAGAGATTTTTGATGAAGAGGAGCCTGTAGCAGAAGTTCGGAAAATAGAGGGTTATCTACACAGGTATACATGCTAAGAACTTTTTTTGTTGATATATATTAGCAGAAATACAGATTTGTATAACCAGTGCCTTTTTTTTATAGTTGTCAATATTACAGATGTCTTTCAAATTTTGTGGGCTTTGTTTTTATTTTTAATGAGAACCTAGTTTGAAGGGAAACTTCCATGTTCCCTTAGTTAAGAAAAATACAGCTAACAAACCATCTTTATATTGTGGATTATTTTGCTAGAAAAAGGTATCTTATTTTGGAGTTGTTGAAACTTTTTTCATACAATTTTAGAAAAGAAAAGAAATACTCAGTAAACATTCATAAATATGAGTGTAATAGAGTCAAGAGGTCATGGAGTGGAATAATATCAGTTTGTTTCACAATACTGCTATTATAGAACTTTGTTACATATTTATTATTTTAAGTAATTAGAACCAAAAAAAGAGGATATGTAAAATAAACATTTTAAGTAGCGTTCAAGTATTTCTTTCGTCAGTCTGTTGATGAACTCCACAGGCATTTGTTGGACAAAATTGTGTTGCTGCTGGATTTAGAATAGCCCAAAAAGTTCATGAATATCCTAAGTGCAAGGTATTCCTGGAGGGCAGTAATATAACTTGGCATCTGAAGTAGCTCACCAGCAATTTTTATTTGCTTTGAGTTATCACGTATCAAGATTATGCATAAAGCTTGTGGGAAGAAAAGACTGGGAATATTTCCTCTGAGATTTTCACATAATAATAATAAAACTGACTCCTGGTTGCCATCATACTTGTGTTGTTTCTGTACACATTTAGAGGTCAGCTTTCATCAAATGCTCATTCTGCACATATATGTATTTATATCTTCAAACATACAAAAAAATCTGATGATTGTATTCCACAGATTGCAGTTCCAAAACATAATTTGTTTTTTTTTTAGCTGTCTGAGAAAATTGACGTATTTGAGAGTCATCTGTCATAATTCCAGTCCCGTGTGCATTTAAGTAAAACAGTCTTAGCTATTTATTACTACCTTGCATCTACCATCGTCTGGGGTAGAAAATGTCCTATAACTGTGTATTTTCTGTAGCAGCTTGAAAAATGAGGCCTCACTTTTGGTTTTGGTTTCTGAGCAAGATAGTTTTGTAATAGAAATATTGCACGTTAATAGCTGGTGTAGACATTTCTAAAACTTAATAAACTTGTGATTATGTTTTTGTAGTTTTAGGACCAAATTGGCAGCTGCACTAGCAAGATGTCGCATCAAACATGATGCTCTTTCAATTGAATACATTCTACCAGAAACCATACGGAAGCAGGAACAAAGGGCTTCTGCTTTACCTTTATGTGTTTGGATAAACACATGTAAAATCAGGTAAGGTCTTTAAAGTATCATCTAATATTGTCGTTTTTACCTATGAAGTGATATGGTTTGCTACAGACTTGTTTCAGAATTTCCAGGTTATATTATTAACAGTAATTTAAGTTTCATATAGTAAATTCTGCTTAGTCCAGCAACATTGCCTTATGTTTGTTCGTAGTTTTTATATAGTGCAGCAATGGTATTCATAAACTGTGACAAAGTTGTGAAACAGTTTTTCTTACTATTCTGTTGCTTGTGTGGGTCTTTCACCAAATAAATGAGGAATTAAAGTTAGAAAAAACTATATGGGTGAGTAAACTCTGTGATGAAAAATAAAGAAAGAGAAAACTTTTTAAAAAGTGGGTGTGTTACTGTAAGCCATAACATTGGCAAAGCGTGTTAAGGCAGATACAATACTTAAAACTGGTGTTTATTCTGTAACGATAGTGTAAACTTGAAATAAAAATATACTTTTTAAAATCCTTATATTCAGTGGGCTACTATATATGTAACACTGGTGTTCCCAGTTCTGTGCTAACTGATGCATGAACCATACCAGGTTATCCTGTTACCTATTTTGTTAGACAGGTAATCCGTTTTATAATATTTTCAAGAATTCTTTTTTCACACTCTTCTCTTGGACCAGTGTTCTGTGCTTAGGTTATAGGCTCTTCAAGATAGAGAAGGTGCCTTACTCTGATTCTGATTTTGCAACCCTTAACTAAGATTGAGCTGAAAGCTGCTGCATTGACCCTACGTTAAATGTACCATATAAGCTTATGGCACTGTCTGAAACTGCCTTTCAGCAAACAAGTCTTGGCATATATTCCTTTAAATCTTTATGATATTTGCATTGCAAACCTCAGCATTTATGCCTTTATTACATTTACACAGGGATTATTTCAGATATCAGCCATTAAATTCATTGACGAGCTGGGCTAAATTGAAAACAATTGAAAGAACTAAAGTATTCCAGCAGTAAATTTGCTACAGTGTCTCCTTGAGCGTATGGACATTTGTTTTGATGCTTTGAATCATCCTCTGGAGACACATGCCTCTTTCTTAATTTACTTTATCAGACTTATTACCTTAATTTTTTCAAACCAGAATTTATGTGCCTAAAATAGAGTGAATTCCCCTCCTGCATTAGGCAGCATTGTGGGGTTTTTTTTATATATATATGCATATATACACACACACACACTCACACAAAATAAAAGGCAAAAATCCCTATAATCAATGTGAGCTATATTGCTTTAAGTAACTGTTGTATATTTAATAGTCAGAGATGTATGTTAACAGCCTTCAAGATGTTTTCAGAGATTTGGAGAAGAAGGGATTCACAAGAGTTGAAACTGTGTCAGACTTTGACCGTTATACGTACTGTGTGGACCAACATTGCCACGATGTATTGTTTTTTCCTTCCTCTCTTAAAGAAGAACTGCTTAATTTAGATCTTTTTGCAGATTGCAAACTCTTACTGCAGGTGAGTTCATGTCACCCTTGAGTAATATAATCTGCAAACTAAAATAATGCTTTGCATTAGAATGAGGTCATGTATTGTGTGACTGTCCTATTAAATCAGTCAGGCAGCAACATGCTCTCATAAGGTTTTGGATGTTTTTAATAATCAGAAGGTTAGAAACTGTTTCACTTACTAAATTTAGCATGCAAATGTTAATGCTTATAAGCGATAGCTATAATTAAGTTAGTAGAATGTTTTAAATTTAATCTTAAAACTGTTGAAATAAACATCAAAAGTGGTCAAAGAAGCAGTCTCACTTCTGAAAATGTGAGGAAAGTGTCTATGTAACTCTATATGCATTACCCCTAGTCAGTAGATAATGGTATGCTAATATTATAATATCTCTTCCTCTTCAACTGCATATTTGTGATGGGATGGTGAGACTTCTTTGCATTTTGTGCAGTGTGATTCCTAAATCTCCATAAACCCCACTGGTCTTTTTCCTGACTTGCCATCATTAGCCTCTCCAGGCAAGACTGGTCAGAGGTTCCTGTTGTAGAGCGGTGGTCTGGAGTAACCGTGCAACAATGCACAACCGCAAATTACCTGAAGTGTCTGATTGATTCTTGAGCGCTTAGCAGAAACATTTCAAAGGGCACTTGCACTTGATGCTTAGCATTTTCTGGAAATTTTAGCCTCAAAATTTATTACCCAACTCACAAAGTAATTCAGTATTCAATATTCAATTTCAGTACGTATATTTCAAATAGAAGACTTACAGAAAAGAACTATACATGAGAACCCCATAGGTCATGGGAACAAATTCTGAGTATTACTACTTAAGAATATTCAAAGTGAGGAAACAGAACCCTCAAAAACTCCAGCTCTCTTTGGCAGGGTAGGGTGGTACTTGAATGCTGTAAGTGGATACGTAGATATTGATGTGAACTTAAAGCTTTAGCGCCCGCCCCGCCCCTTCATCATCAGTGTTTGCCAGATTTGGTGCAAAACATGGTACCTGTGGTCCATATCTTCACTCTTTGCCTTTTAAAGTAATTTGATGAAGATAATGTTTGAACTCTCTCTTTTTCTCTTCATCACCTGTAGTATGAGATCATTTGCTCTTGTTGAGAGGCTGCTGTGCTTTCTGCATTCAAATCTGCCTCTGTGTTTTTCAAATTTCAGCAAAATCTTGGTCTTTGATCTGTAAGGGCTTCATTTCTCCTATAAATATCGTCAAGACCTATGCGAATAGTTTTGCATTTCTCTGTTAAGCTGCTTCTGAGAATGAATTCTGCATATTGTGGCCTATGTTTGTCTTTTCTGGAACTGGCTGTTGCTAAGAGTTCCTCCTTATGGGGATGATACGCACTTACATTCTTTTCACCTATAGATATTATGCTTTCTTATGCATTAGTTAGAATTAAATTATTAAAATTTAGTGAGTGACTTAATAAGATGTTTGGTTTTGTACTTTATGTAATTCTATATTAGCAGCTATTCCTGATGAGTTTTTCTCCTCCCTTCTTTCATGTTTGTCATGAAAACAATGAAATACTCTCCTAATTTGGAAAAGAAGATTGGCATTCATAGAAACCAAATAAGTTGGTCATACTTAATTTTCATGTCATTATTTTCTAGGATAAGTCTCGCAGCCTTGCTGTACACTCTGCACGGGCGCTGTTGAATCCAGGTGATGACATTATAGTGGCTCACATAGGTTCCCATCTGACCATTGCCCATATGTCAGTGCTGACAAATCACAGCATGTCCAGAATTTTTGTTTGTGGTGTGAAATCTTCAGCAAAAGCAGCAGAACTGAGGAACTTGTTCAGTCACATGGGATGCAAAAGTAGGTGTTAAAACAGATGGTACACATAAAGTATTGTAATATAGATGTTTGTGGTATTTATAAATATGGCATAATTCTGTCAGAATTCAGAGATCCCTTGTCTGAGGACTTGGGGAGGGGAGGGCAGTAACAACACTTTTTTGTCACAAGGTGAACTGACAGCTCTTCAGCTACAATCAAGTTAATCAAAGGTTGCAGATTAACCATGTCATAGATGCAGGCTCCTGATACGTCAGGGTGAATTTTTCCTTATAAGTAGTTACTGTATAGCAGTTGGTATAGCTGGTAGCTGGGAACTTTTGGGTCCATTTATTTGGTGTCTTGGCTATTGCTTTCAGTTTGATTTTCAGCTGTTTGAGAGTGTTAATCCAAAACCCATGCACTTGGCCAGTTTACCCGAAGGACACGATCAGAACAGAACGCAACAAGACTCTGAAACCCCATTAGCAGTCTTTTCAGTGGAAGATGCTAAGGTCTACCTAGTCCTTCAATCTGTTTGAAATCAGTGGGGCTTGCTTTGGAGGATCTGGGTCTAGCAGGCTCTAGCTCTGTGGAAGAAATGTTAACACCACTCTCTTCACCTTTATCACATTAAAATTAGGCAGGCTTGCTTGCACGTAGAACTGTTGAGTTTTTCCTTTTTTTTCAGATATTCAGTTGTTACATGAAGACTTTACTGAGATTGGACCAACAGACCCAAGACTTCAAAAGGCAAAAGTTCTTTTGCTGCTACCACAATGCTCTGGGCTGGCTGTTGGCAATCCAATAGACTTTATTTTAAATGAACACGGAGGTAACTTTCGATACAATAGCTAGCACATGCTTTCTGGTAGAAATAGTATTCAAGCATTGTGGTCTGGACATGGTAGCTGCTTCAGTAAATTGTATAATTTTATAAAAAACACTTTCCTTATTTTAACTACTATAAAACATATATATTAAATAACTTGCATAATTCTGTGTGTCTGCTTCTAGTCGATAGTATGAAGTTTGAGGATTATTCTGGGGAGCAGAGGGTATATAGTCTTTTTTTTAAAGTAAAAAGGCTATAGGCAGAAAATTTATTTCAAGATACCAATGTGTATATAACTTTCCATTGATTACGTTCCTTTATTGACTGTTTGTATAAGTCTATTCAATGTATAATTTTCATTAAATAGAAGCAAATAAGAGGCAGTAATAATTACAGGTAAAGAGGGAAAGAAGAATCATTTAGGCACTCCTTGGTATTGTAATTTGTAAAGCTACCTTCCCGCGGCACTACTAATAACCAGGTCTGTTACCAAAGCATTTTCTGCAAACAGCTGAATTTTAAGACACTAATGCAAGTTGGAATAATAAATTTACAACTCTTTGCATTTAGATGCAGGATTGCTAAGAGACCTTTTCCAAGGATCTGTATCTGAGGATAAACTCAGTATTCTTGCTGAAAGGCAGCTTAATGAGTTGATGCATGCGATGAAATGTAAGTGTGTTAGCTCTCCAATTTCTGGGAAGACCTTGTACTATATCAATTCCATTGTACTGTCACCAGTTTTTTACATAGTTAACTAATAGAGTAATCAGTGTATTTTTAACAGTAAGCATGTAACCAAAACCCCTAAGTAATAATCTCCTCAAGTTTGAAGGTGTTTCTGTGTCCTAGTGTTCACCAGCCATTAATACAATAATCTTCAACATTGTGTAGAGAACTGGCTTACTGTCTTAGGCATACTCTGCTTTGGGAAAGTTGCAAATGTAGTCTGACTCCATCTTCATGCTGCCACTTTCTTCCCCCCTCCTTTGGTAGCTGTGTGAAAAGACTGGATGCAGCTCTGAATTTGTGCTGAAATCTGCAAATATTTGAAAAGATTTTAATTATTAAAAAACACTAGAGATTGAATACTGATGTGTGCAGGAGGATATACTTTATTGGTAGAAGTGACATCCAAGCATAATTTTTATGATGCTTTCAGTCCTTAATAAAACCACTGTGTGTATGAAGAATTTGAACAGTGGAAATTTTTGTTGTTGTTGTTTTGTAGTTAACAAAGTACAAGCTATTGTTTACTGCACTTGTTCAGTTTACCCAGAAGAAAATGAACTAGTAGTGAAAAAAGCACTGGAATCTGGAGTGGAAGGAAATAAAGTACAGCCATACAGGTAAGGAATGAGTAGTTTTGTCTATGGAAAAATGAAAGTATAACTTTAAATTGTAGCATAATTCTTATCCTAGACTGATCTGTGTCTTGCATTAAATTAACATTTAAAATAGTTTTTGCTGCCTCTCAGTACTCTCATAACATCAAAAGGAATGGAGTAAGTGGCATCCTCTTGACTTTTTAATCTAATATTTTTGTTCCCATCTGAAATTGAGATGCGAGGAAAGCATCGCTGGTTGCAGATAACATTGTGGTGAGCTTCTGGTAGAGCTATTTCTTTCATCCTATCAGTATTTAGAGAATGAAGCTATTTTAAGACAAAATGGAGACTAGAAGTCAGGGAACTTGCTAGCATGCTCTCAGCTTCTGACCTAGAACGATCAGTTCCAAAGGAAAAAGAAACCTAGTCTTAAAATGTGAGAATAATATAGAAGAATAAGAACCTCTGCTGTAGGATTGCTCGTCCCTGTATTCAGATGAGTGACTTTTGGGGGGACAGGTTACAGTAAGAGAACATCCTGTGCAATCATAACAAATACAAATATATATGAAAAAAGTATGTGTTTGTGTATGCTTTACACAACCTGTCAGCTGGAGCAATTGTTAAAAGACTGATGGGTGCTTTCTGGATTTTCCTTTCAGTCACGGTAGATAAATGCAAACAGTTGGCACTTGCTTGCACATAGATGTAATAGTTGATTACAGGATGCAGGTTAAGAGAGTTTATGTTGCCGAAAGCACAGGAGAGTAATACTCTAATTTTTTAGATTTTTATATTATCTTAGATGATGTTAATGACTGGGCCATCGTGGGGAAAGGTACTGTGGTTCAAGATATCATTCATTATATTTAAATTTTGCATGATTAAAATGGTAAATGTTAACTGTGGCCAGTCCAAATAATTTTTAAAAGAGGTATGTTACACGTTATGTTAAGATACAGTACAAAAAACCCACATCTTTTTTGCAAATCACCGATAGAAAAGAGCAGCCTGCTTGAAATTTTATGCTAAATGGGATGAAATCAGGGTATGTCTTGCCAGTGATGCTATGCTAGTCCAAAAGCATTATTACTCTTGCTGTAAACTGTGTTTTCCTTTGGGATTTGAAATTTTGTGAAGTCTGTCACATCTTGACCTCTATGCAGCTATTACTCTACATGGAGAACTAGGGGGACCTTGGAACATAATGGTCTCTGAATTATTTGAACACAGGTAATACATAAATTCATATATGTAACAACCTGTCAGCTGGAGCAATTGTTAAAAGACTGATGGGTGCTTTCTGGATTTTCCTTTCAGTCACGGTAGATAAATGCAAACAGTTGGCACTTGCTTGCACATAGATGTAATAGTTGATTACAGGATGCAGGTTAAGAGAGTTTATGTTGCCGAAAGCACAGGAGAGTAATACTCTAATTTTTTAGATTTTTATATTATCTTAGATGATGTTAATGACTGGGCCATCGTGGGGAAAGGTACTGTGGTTCAAGATATCATTCATTATATTTAAATTTTGCATGATTAAAATGGTAAATGTTAACTGTGGCCAGTCCAAATAATTTTTAAAAGAGGTATGTTACACGTTATGTTAAGATACAGTACAAAAAACCCACATCTTTTTTGCAAATCACCGATAGAAAAGAGCAGCCTGCTTGAAATTTTATGCTAAATGGGATGAAATCAGGGTATGTCTTGCCAGTGATGCTATGCTAGTCCAAAAGCATTATTACTCTTGCTGTAAACTGTGTTTTCCTTTGGGATTTGAAATTTTGTGAAGTCTGTCACATCTTGACCTCTATGCAGCTATTACTCTACATGGAGAACTAGGGGGACCTTGGAACATAATGGTCTCTGAATTATTTGAACACAGGTAATACATAAATTCATGATATATGTAACAGAATTTATACTAAAAAAAAAAAAATCTGAATTTTTTTTTCTGGAGCTTTAATTTTTTCAGAAAAAAATTCCCCCTTGTCTAAAACACTCCTCCTCCTCCCCCCAAAGCCAAAACAAAAATCTATCCAGTGTTTTGCAGAAACATCATGAAACTTGTCATACCACCAAATTATACTTTTACTTTCAAATACAAGGGAAACTCAGATGGTAAGACAGGGAGAATAAAATTACATTAGGATTTTTGCAGACCTGAGCAAATTTGTGACAGAAGACTGACTGAACTTCATAAATGACGATTCCAGAATTGGTTCCTCCTTCACTGTCATGCATGTATCTTGAATGTTTTCATGCCTCGTTCTTGCTACAATAAAGCTGCTGGTAACCAGCGTAAACAGAGGAATAATAGAACACCATAAATAAAATATATAGTGTGATTATGCTTGTCTTAAGATGAAAGCTCAAGCCATTTAAGATGCATGTACTACTTACGACAGTTCCTTGTACACTTTCCTTAGAATTAATTAGGGAACTTACTTGACTAATTTAGAATGCAGGATAGAATGAAAAACTCTTGCAGAATTACTAGCCCCTGTGTTCACAGTAGTGGCTTTGAGAGGCAAGTTACACTAATAAAACATCCTGTGTGATCATCACAGATCTAATTAATATTAATTTCCTTTTCCAAGAAAATTGAGGGCTTTCAGGAAACTCTTACAGAAGTTGTGCTTATGTATATTACATCTTTTGGAATTACTCTGCAGTGCTGGAGCGCTGCTGAACAAAATAAGGCTGTGCTGGAGTTTGAGGTCATACAGCTGGTCTTAGGGCTGTGACATTGTAAAGGCGGTTTCAAACACGTACCCGCTGTCTAAGCTGATCTTACCTTAAGGATATGACAAACAGTTTATAGCAAAGACTTTACCTTACATAAGGGTACATATGGCAAACAGGTGTGTAGAGAGGAGACGCTAAACCATCCATGCATTTCCCTATGGCCTGTCAAATTTAATTTCTGCATCAATTTTCAGGGCCAGACCACCCGTTAAAGGGATTCCTGGTAACAGTAATCTGTATACATCAATCAAAGTAAAGATTGTCACTTCTTTTGCATTGGATGACCAGGTCTAAAAGCAAAAATCTCCTGTGTGTCATAGGGCATAGAATTTTATTTAGTAACGCAAGGAGGATGTGAGCCTTGTAGTCTGTTTTACCAAGTTCTGAGGGACACACAAAAAAAATTCAGATTACGGTGAAAACTTGGGAACAAACAGGTTAGGAGACTTCCCATTAGAAATGGACTAGCCAGCCAAATTAGGATATTGCTTACAAATACTGAATGCATTTCTCCATAACCATCTTTGAACAAAGCTGTCTCAAGAGGATCCATGGAGCACTGAGGAGGGGCTGTATCTTACAGTCCTCAGCAATGCGAAGAGGAGGGGTAAAAATTGCGTTAAGGACATTTTGATAGCGTTTTTCTGTACTGAAACAGCTTACTACTAGTGTAGCAAGCTTTATGAGCCAAGTCCTTGAGGCCTGTTTATAACAGCTAGGGATTACTGGAATACAGGGAAAACATGCGAAAAGGCTAGTTCTTCCTTCTTCACTGATGCATTGCAAAACTGTAAATTTGAAAAAACCCGCACTCAATTACTACAAATAGGCAAATTTTTCTAACCTAAGATTTTTAGCTTAGAAAGATATATTCTTTATTGTGAGCATATACTTAATAACTCAAAGTCAACACCTTTACAATTTCTGTGTACTGCTCTGTTTTTAGAGCATTCCCCAACTTCAGGAAAAACTCGATAATCCAGTAATTGCAGACCTGAGAAAGAACATAGTTGTTAATAATGTTCATACGTATTTATTATCTGGTGATTAATATATTTAATTATTGGAAAAAAATCAAATTGGAATTATTGGGAAAAGTGAAAAAAATTAATTCTAAAAAGATGAATTCTCATGTCTGTCTTGAATTGCCGTTTTTTAAAAACTAAGATAAGGCTCTATGAAAGTGTCATTGAAAGACATAATTTGGACATAACTTTTAATATATCCTTGTTTCTTTCCTTTTATATCCTTAAACATTATCTTCAGGTCATTTGTTTATTTTTTACAGGCTTACTCCTCCTGTTTTTTCTACTTGCTCCAATTCAAAGACTTCCACTGAAATTTTTTTCAAAATGGAGCCATCAGAAATTTCCAGTGGCTGTTTTCTAGCTATTCTGGCAAGACAGGTAAGCTAAGAAAATTACCATTTAAAAATGCTTCACAGAAGCATCTTTTCCACAAAAGAATATATGAAATGGAACATTTAAAAAATTTCCTGGCTCTTCTTCAGTTGTCTTAAAAAGACCAAAGAACAGGTGAGCAGTTGCAACGTGCAACTCCCAGAGTTTTATGCTGAGCACAGCTTTCCAACATGTGCCTTTTCGTCTGGAGCTGTTCGTGATCAGAGCAGCGTCTTGATCTAAGTCAGTGCTAGGAACGTTTAAAGGAAATACATTGTTGCTGTCACACCTTGGAATGAAGTACACAGCTTGATCAGACTCACTTGTGTTTAGTAAAGTTATTTGTTGTGTCTGTATGTGTCACCACGATTTGCCAGTTTCCAAGCATCAGTGTCACCAGTAGGGATTAAGACTTCATTATGATTTCAATAAAACAGCTATGAATTTGTTTCCTTTCAAAACTAAGGCATATGCAAAACTGGCTTGAAAGGCAGGGGACTTTTGCTGAGTAAATGGGGAAGTCTTGGCAGGATTCCTGAAGAAAGGCCTTAAAGGGCTAGCTTGCATCTCTGAGCATCAACATTTTCCTCTTGTGTCTGATAAAAGTAGGACTTTCTTCACCAAAAGAGGAAGGGGGGGGCTAATTAGAATTTCATTGAAAATTAAAGATATGAGATCTTATTTGGTTATTTGTACCACTTTTTGTCATACTGCAATTACAGTGCTTGAAAGAAGCTTGTGTCTTGGGGAGAATTAGAAGAGGAAGATTTCATTAGAGAATCACACATGAAAAGCCTTTCAAGTTATCTATTACTGACCTCTTTTCAATGTAGAATATTTTTTAAACTGGCTCCCTGAGCTAGTAAGTTTTAGTTAATCACGCTGTGTACATCTGTCTACCATATTCTCTCCCTCCAGGGAAAGAAACACTTTACTTGATTTGAATAATTTTTGAGTCAAATTCTAATGCACAGAACCAATTGCTCCTAATAGCATCAATGGCCAATTTTTAGGTGACTCCAGAAACGAGCATTTTCTGAGAGGCATAAAATGTGTACTAAGAAGCATAATTTCAACTGAAATTTCTGGTTTTCAGGTACCTCCCCCCTCTTCTTGGCTAGTTGTAAATAGTTTCTTCCCCATCGCTTCTCTTTAACTAGGAACCAGGGCAATATCCAAATATGTAATCTAGTTTGAGAGTTTCTTGCTTATGTATTATGAGCAAAGATTTTCACTATCATGAAAATTATTCATGTTTAATGTTATTGATAATATTTCTGTATCTTAGTAATTATTTCTGATACACACACACACGTACACATATATGCTCTTACAGATATGTTACAGAGCAAGTCAATGTGGGAGTTATGTAGTACCAAGCCCAGAATTCAGTTTCCCCTCTTCAGGCCTGTAGAGGGCAAAGTCTCTGAAGAGCAAATGCTCAGATAGCACTTGTCACAACAGTCATGTTCTTAATTTCTTGAATAAATAGTTTGGTTAGCATTTATCACATGTGACTTAAGTCTTTCTGCTAGATTCGGCCGTAGTTTTCTCGTGGAATAACTTCTGAGGAACCAGGGATTAAAGTATTGAGTTTGCAGCTCTGTGTTGTGGCTTAGATTTATTGTTGTTTCCTTTGAAATTTTCAGAAAGATTCTTCTGAAAAGGTGTCTGTTAAAGACATTTTGGCCCGTGCTGCAGCAAAAGGACTACTAGATGGCATGGTTGTAGAAAAATCAAAGGAAGAGGAGAAAAAGCATCCAAAAGTAACACAACGTAGAAGTAATATTACTGGTGGTAGTATAGAGCCGAAGACGGTGAAGGACTTCTGCAATCAAACTGTATCTACTATTAAGGCTGAAGTTTCCGTGTCTAAAGCAGTCAGTAACATACACCAAAAGAATGTGAACCGAACAAACAGCTATGTTCAGCTGAAGAAATCCATCAACCCTGTTTCAGACACATCTCTGCCTAAAGTGCTGAAGCACGCATCTCCTTTGTCATCTATGGGCAAGGCGTATGAAAGACAGACACTTGCAAGAAAGGCACGTGCAGAACATAAAAGGGTTGTACTGAAGCCTGTGGAAATTGTTTTGCCTCCAGTAATAACACCATACGTAAGTCCGCAAGGAAGCAAACCCAGGGTATCAACTCATTGCTTTCATGGCTGGACCGGAGCAAAGGGTTCGAGTGGTAGGATACTTCCACCACCTCTGGCTAAAGTGGTCAAGCCACCTGTGCTTAGCCATCCTCGACCATGGCTGTAAGAATCTTCAAACTTTGCCCTGCCTTTATACAGAAGGTAAAGATGCCAGTATATATTCATCCATACACTTAGATTACAGTATATCTTTACGCAGGATAATCTTGCTGTGGGAGAGAGATGTATTATGGGATATTTGTACGGAAATATCCATGTTAGATAGTAATTTTGAACTGGTAATCGCACTTCAAAGTGAATGCAGCTCAGCTGCACAGGGCTGATAGACCGTGGGGGGAGCGAGAGGAAAAAACTATAGCTTCTTGGTATACACTCTGAAGTGACAAGTTAAAGCATACACTTCCCCCCGCCCCATGACCTGTGTAGATCTGTAGGAATATTCAATTTCCAATTGATTTTTTTTTAAAGTGAGACTGCATTTTGTAGGTGGCTATTTTTCTTTACAAGTGCTAGATACCATTTTTGTGAGTTATCATTTAGACTGTGACACATGGAAACTAAGCCTTGCACAGTAAGCCATTAGTTCACCTTTATTGCTAAAACTAGATGTGAACTTTTGTACAGGCAACTGGCCCAGTACACTAAAGTCCATGCATGGGCTTTCTAGTACTTACTCCCTTGGTTTCTACTCAGGTGTGCTTCGAAATATTAACAATGAAAACCAGATAAAATATTCTCATGCTAAAAATACTGAATTGTCATCACGATGTCATGTCAGACTACGTCATGGCTCATAACTGCTTTTCACCAACTTTCTTAACCCAAGCAGTTCTTAGCTGAAAAGCTGCTACTGTCAAAGTAAGTTACTGCTAGTCAGCTGAATAATGACTGAACACATAGTAGTTTGTCTTTCTTTGGAAACAGCCGTGGGCTTCTAACCTGCTCCCTCTTGCTAGCAAATGTAAAATAAAATAACTGTAAAATATCCACAACTGTCTTACAGTCTGAGCAGAGGATAAAAGGGACACCCAGAGATACTTTTAACAAGAATGTGATTTAGTATTAAACATGGACGGTATAAAGAAGGAAAATGGCAAACAATGATGGAATGACCGTAAGAGGAGCCTCAAGAATTGTACTGATTTAGGTTACACTGTTGTAGAAATGAAACAAAGACAGCATAGCAATATAGAAGGGCAAAGGTACCTGCGGCCCTGAAGAGGTTTTCCTCTAGGCAAACATTTCTGGTATTTGGTAAGAGTGTTGCCAGTAGTGTTGACAATACGGTATGGAATCTTAACCTATTTGATGTAGACCTGAGGCTGGATTTAGACCCATCCAGAGAAAATGTTTTAACATCTCTCTTTTCTTCCTCACCCACACCAGTCAATGTAGCTGGATCAGCACTACCTTTAGAAGAAAGGATGTGAATGATACTACACCAGCAGTGTAGACAGCGGGCTCTTGTTCGTCAGATAAATATTGTTGCTTCACTGAATCAGTGAAAATTTCTTTTAGCATTTTAATCTCAGCCAGCTGCCCTATTCAGAGGCATCACTCACCTGCTGCCATACCCCTGTGAGTGACCCATGCTCCTTACCTGTTCCAATAAAAGGATGAACTCTGCTCTTGTTTCTGAACAAACTTGTAAGGACAGATCTAGACCTGTGTGCATGCAATATATAGAACTGGAAAACAAAAATTCCCTATTTTATTTCAAAACCATCTTGGAGGAGGAGAGATTCTATGTGTTAGATAAAAGGAATGGACAGTAAGGAGATCTGGGTTTTTTTCAGTATGGCTGTTAAATGCTTAAAATAAACTTGGAGATTCTGCAGTTAGAGAACTAAACTATTTTTTTTAAATCAAAATCTGTGTCATTCATTTATTGAATGTAATTAAAATTACTTCTAAATGAACATACATGTGTCCGACGATAGAATTTCTGGGCTACTTACGTAATACGCCTCATGATGTCCTCATCTTGCTTTCAGGAGTTTGAGTCTTTGAAATGTTATGGAGGCTAAACCAGTTAGAATCTTGATGTCCCACCAAGAATAGCGAAGAGCTGGTACTGAAGCTTTTGATTCTGCAGGTCACCGGCTTACTCTGTATGCACCGAACACCAGATGGTGGCAACATCTGGGGCTGACTTCAGATGGCTCGTAGGTAGAAGCCTGTACGCTCAGTTAAACGCTCGATGACTTTCTGCAGTAAAACTGTATCTTAGGTGACAAATTTTCTTTAATCCAGTTATGTGTTTGTCATTTTCTACTAGAAACCGTTGATTCAGCTTTCCAGATGCAGAAGTGTCCATTGTACTGCTATTGCCTCTAAACCACCAGTATGTTTTTCCCTCCCCTCAACCACAATTTGGAACAGAAGAAATAATTTCCCAGTTTCATGGATCAGTAACAGCTGAGACAATCATTTTATGCAGCTAAATTTATTCTCAGAACAGATTACATTTAAATGTGGAGAAGTGGTCAACAGCAGGGAAAATTGTCCTTTTCGGCATCAATCAGGTGCTTTACGTAAGACTGAGCTCTGCTAATAAACACTGGGTGTTTCCTTCTTTCTTGCTGCTGTTAAAATAAATCAAACCTGCTTTTGCTGACTGTACAGCACAAGCCTTAGCAATGTATTAATTAACCTGCCCAAGAAAGGAGTAATGGGGTTAATGGTAACGCTGTAAAGGCCGAGCCCATATTGGCTGTTGAAATAAGAAAGTTCTCTTTCCATGGGTGATTTACTAACAATTTTAGATCCCTAGTTAAATCATCTACAAAATTCTTGATAAAATTAAAAGGAAAGGGACGTAGAACTCTTAGTGACACAGAACTGGCATAAGCTATTAGATGCTCCACGGCTTTTCTTCCTCTGTCACAAAAGGGCATATTGTTTCAATAGGTACAGGTGAGACTGCACACGAAGTACACGACTAAGAAAGAATTCATTTGACTATGAATGGATTCTGTGCCCTCCCGTGCAATTTTGGTTATTCCTGTTTAACCACCCTGTAGGTGGCCTCCCTAGCCTTACACCTCCCACACCCCCTTGCTCCCCTTCAAATGAAATAGTAAGTGGCTCAGATAAAACCTACAGCCAGCGCTGCAGATTTCAAAAGAAAGGCTTTTATCTCTAGTCGTTGACTGTGAATATAAATGTCCTTGCTGCTGCAAGGGAGCACATTAATGACATGACTGACATGTGATACTTACCTCTAACTTACTGCTTGCATTGAAAAAATTAAGAAATTAGCTTTGCTTTACATGGTTTTTCTACAGACTTCAATAAAAATGCAACTACAAATAATTACAAAGCCTGCCTTTTTTTAGGCAACCTATAGTATACAGAGTGGAGAATGTTACAAGTGCACGTCCAGTAAAGACAATACATCAACATAATAATGCAGGATATTTCAGTAAAAATAGAATAAATAAAATAAAAATATTTTAAGCTGTATTTAACAGGTTAATTTAAAATATGGCGTCAGACATACAAAGCATAGTGAACATGGCTGCCTGCCTACAGTCACTAAGTATTATTAAAAAAAATGCATAGATAACTGAAGGGTCGCTATAACATCAACTAAAACAGTGGCAGTTGCTCAAACACACATAGCCCGTACACACGTTTTTGGCCATGGTAAAAAGAGTGTCTTAATATATTGTTTAACAAAAGACAACTGGCTTTGCAATACTAGGCTCTGATTCTGCAAACACCTGGGTGTGTATTTAATCTTTCGGAGAATAAGGAGCTCTGCTGAAGCAAAAAGGCCACATATAGTCAGGCCATTAAGCACGCTACTTAAATATTTGCAAAATCAACAATATTTTGTTAACAGACGCAAAACTCTTAAAACATATATTGGCAAGTGACCTACGGCTTTTCAAATTCCTCTGGCTTCTCCTCAGCCCTTCCTGCAATTGCACGCTTTGCTCGTGAAAGCTAACTAGATGTTCATAGCCTTGACAACACCGATGTAGGAGAATCTTTACATTGCTGTTTGCCAAGTGTCGGTTTAGTTTAAAGAGAGTCCGGGTCTCTCCTGGGGAGAATCGGCACTGTGCAGATGCAACTACAAAATTTAATTAGACTGTTTAAAATTCACTGTTGTAGAACAGTTGCAAATCCCAAATCCTGGCGTTTCCAGCTGGAACTTTAAAAAGACACTCACTGTCAAAGTATTTTCTGTAATTTAAAATAAAATAAAGTCAAAGTTTGAATCGCTAGCACGATGACGAATAAGGAAACTTTTCTCTCTTAACTTCACGATCCTACCTAAAGGTACATTGTTGGCCACCACATTTTGATAGCAGTCATGACAGGCAGTGAGTTTCCACACTGCTCCTAGCAGACGTCACTGGGATCAATGCTAGAAACTAAACAAGCACGTATGCAAGCTGCCATCTCCATGCTTCGCGCTCTGGCTCCATGGTCAGTTAAACCATTGGTACTGCTAAAAGGGGTGGGGTTGTTTGTGTCCCCTCACCTCCCGTTCTCCCTGCCTACTTGGCCCAAGCAACTTCTCCTCCGGCTGTACCGGCAACAGAGCTGGTGCAAAGGAGATAGCGGGAATGTGAGCCTTGGGAGGGGGAACAATTGCTTCGGTGTCTGAGGTGCAGAATCACGGTCAGAAAGAGATTTGAGATCGGTGGCGGATCAGCTCTTCAGCTGGTATTCTAGAGAGCTACACTTAATGACGATAGTCGCATAGCTAGCCTTCACCTGACACTTGCTCATACATCACGCCGAGTTTAGTTTAATGGTTTTTCTGCATTTTTTCAGTGCAGAAATTTCTTGAATCATCATTCTTTTCCCCTTGTGTTCCTAAGTTGTTTTGCCCAGGCGTTGCCATTAATTTCTTTAAACAAGGAAATAAAAAGAAAATAGTTTGTTTGTAACAGTCTCTTGCATAGTAAAATTAAAAAAAGAGTTCTTGTAATAACAAGCTTGCCAATGTTCTTTTAAAATTACAGTATGACCAGATTTGCAGACTTGGGAGACTGTTACAATTTGGAACATATCTATAAATGGAGGCAAAACATTTTTAACGCTAGTTCAAAATATCTGTAATGTTCCATTTCCAAAATTGGTACCAATCTGCAGGTCTAGACAGAAGATGGCAAAGGGAGAGACTCAAGATGCATAACTGCATTTGAAAATTGGCCCGAGGTACAATTTTAAGGGGCAATACTGGGCTGACTTTGTCAGGGTTTGCAGTAGTGTGTCAGTGAAAGCAGTTAGATGAAGCCTTTGGAGCAAAAATATTGAAATCAAGTTGTACCACCCAAAGCACTATCCTGTTCGAAAACAACTCTCTCCTTATTTTGTCACAAGAGCATTAAAAGAAATTTCATGGAATTTTGTAAATAACAAGAAACATGATTGTTCTTTTTGTGGCACATTAAGTATTCAGCAACAAACTCGGGGAGGGGGGGGAGGGAATTGTGCAACCAGACGCTGAATTGAACATTTCATCAAACACTTGTATGGAAAAGGTATGGAATATTTTAGTCTCTATAAGAGTTGTAAGACAATAAAATTACTGACTAGTTCTTTGTACTCCTGATTGGTTTGAGCCCTGCGTGAAATACAAACGGTATTTTTGATGAATTAATGACAGATTTAGGAGAATAAATTTAACAGCCAACAGTTGTGTTTGTATGTTTAAAGCTGAAAAGCTTCAGTGGATCACCCAGCAACTCAATTACTGAAAACACTTCTGGATTTTTCAGCATTGGCTTGGTACTAAACTTCTCTAAGACCGTGATGTATAACCAGAAGATAAAATGACACCATGATTCAAAAGCATGTCAGGGAGATGTCAAAGTGGTTGCTAGACCAATGCTGACAATTTAAAACTAAGAGGTGTAGTTCTGTAAAAAATAAAACTTGGTATTTCATCTACAGTAATTCAATGGTAGCTAATACTTGGTACCTACTCCAGTGTTGAAAACAGAGCAGAGTGCTGTAGGATTTAAGATTGGTTTGTGGCAAATCCAGCTCAAGACGGTGAAACTATCAACTCAGGCATCATTCACTCCAAGGACTTTAGCGTGAGTTCACTGGGAGGGACGTGGCCATATTCTTTTTTTGTGTGAGTTTAGGTAATGTTCATGTATTTACAACCAAACAGACCTTCCATCGCTCATGATGTAACTCACTGACAGCAAAAAAATTATTCATGCTTCTTTTCATATCACACGATGGTGGCAAGAACGAGAGAACATGCTTGTCTAACATTGTTTCGATAAGGGTAAATTCTCTGAAGACAAAGCATCAGCAATTTGAAACGGAAGGCCAGACATCGTCAGTTCATTTTCCTTAGTGTAGCTACTGTTATCTTCAGTTAAATGTTAGGAGAATCTTCTCTCTTATGCAGCTATGGCATCTCGGTGACCGGGCGTTTCTGTTTCAAAGTGTCAATGAGGGACAACACTCCTCTTTTTACGTTAGTTGTAACTCTTCTAGTCACCGAGTCTGCAGGAGGTGGGGGCGGTCGAACTTTCTGTGAAGGAGGTCTGGCTACTAAGCACTTCTGATACCGTAACTGCAACAAAGCAAAAGCATTCTGCAATCCTTACTGTATCCAGTACTTTCACGGAGCATTGTAAATACACTTTTAATCCTTTGTCATTAAATATAGTCAAACCTCCATTTTGGCCGTGACAAACAGCCCAGCTGAAGTTAATGGGACATTGGTCTGTCAGTCTGGGGGCAGAAACTTCATTAGCACACGATGGATACTAAATCATACGAACAGCCCTTTGAAAACTGAAAAATAAGTTTTCTGGGTCAGCTATTCTTGAATAAGGATTATTTTCACTACATTGTCACTGGACTGTATAACACAACTCCGAGCAAAATGTTTTTCTAGCATTAGATAACTTGTGTAGTGAAAGAAGAGATTTCTAACTTACACAGATGTTGCAGAGGTTAGGAGGGAAGATGACTAAAGGGGCATTGTTCACTAAATTGACATTTCAAACTTAAAAATGTTTGGGTTTTGATTGATTAAATATATCAGAATCCCAATTCCTATTTTTATCTGTTCTTTCTTTTTCTGTCTTGAAATAAATATAACGGCCAATTCGGAAAGACAATTAATTTATGGAGGCAGTGAAAAATCTAAGTGCTACTAGGTGCCTTTGAAGAAGGTCACTTACCATACAAGCAGCCTGAACAGCTTCTGATACATTGCCTGCGTTTGGTTCACACCAAAAAACGTGGCACTCAAAATGCTGGTTTCCTGTATCCATAATGAAGGCGAATGTGTGAACGTCCTTGCCTACTCCCATGAAGGACAGGAACCGCACACGACACTCCACCATGATTTCCTCTTCGTTCTGGTTATGAATCAAATGATTGATCATTGCTACTGGATATTCTGTGGAACTTTACTTTCAATTTTAAGTTGATTAACTGGGGGGATGACACTGATGCAGTATTGCGGAATTCCTTTTTATCTATCTGCAGATACCCAGCGTGCCCAGGCCTGGGCTGGATCGCCCCTTCTAGGCTATCGCCAGAAGACCAAGTCTTTGAGCGTTAGCACTGAGCATACTGTGCACTTTAAAAACTGCTTTGTTTTGTGAAGAAACAAAACAACATGGCTATCACGACGCCAAAACATGCTCCCCTATCACTGGTACGTTACAGAGACGCTGGTTTAGTACCCCATCAGCAGACATATATAAAAGACATTATTTGAAAGTTTCATTGTATTAATCTCTATGGAAAATGCTCTACAAAAGGACAGCGATGTGAAACACAGATTTTAATATTACTCTTGGCTTCCACACCAAGAATAAGGTCAATACAGTTTAGAATTTAGGATTGCTACTTAGGGCTTAACCTACAACATTTTAGGCTCAAAATTCCTAGAAAGGATAACACTGAATGTGTTTTAGGTATCTAATGAATATTTATAATAATTTATTTCTGAGAACATGCTTGGAATGGTAAATAAAGCTGAAGCTGATACAAGCAGTAAGAGCCTCTGCAGATTCTGGAAAGAAATAAAATGCAAAATAAGCAAACGAATTCTAGTGTAAAATAACTCTTTCTACTAGTGTTTCTGTGTTCCTGGTTTTCAGCACTCGTATTACGTTAAATGCGTTTTAAACAAGACGGTCTGCCTTACTCTTTCACTGATGACTGTGACAGTAGCATCAGCAACGTTCATGGTAACTGGCATCCAGTCTTCTTTGCTAGAGGAAGCCATTAGACTTTCAATGGCACTGTTCAGAGTATCCATTCCTAAAAGAGAGGAAAATGCAATAATGAAAAATAAATACCTAAGTAAACAATAACAAAATTTTTATTTTCACATCGTAGTGCAGAAAACAGATTGTTTTGGACTCCTTATTAAAATTAATTTGATGATGGAACGACGGGTTGGGAAGTTGGTTTCCTTCATCTGCAAAAACAGAACAGGTGCCTCTGGCTTAGAAAAAAAAGGATAGCATCTTGTTTAGCTGCTGCACCATTTCAGTTCTCTAGGGCCCTTCTCATTAGTAGTGGAGCTCATCTTCGGGGAAAGCAGTAGAAAGAAACTCTGCCTTCTTGGCAGCTCCCAAAATACTATGGTTGCAAAGCACATGTTCAGATGAGGCCCTAAATATTAGATGTCTTCATGCCTGACCCGTATGACTGAAGTACAAGAGTTGCTACCCTTTGGAAATCATGCATTTACACTTGGCTAGCCAGAGTCCAGCCTTTAGAGTTTACGCAAGGTACTTCGGAAGTCACTGAAGTGTTACATACCCACAGGTTTAGCTACAGGTAGCATGCCCAGGTACTGGACGTGGAACTTCTGTACCAGTTCTGTCTTTGGTGTTGGGAAATCTACTGCATGGGAACAAAAATAAATTTCTGTTAATCACCATTCACAGCAGGGAAAACCACTTTTATTTCATCAAGAACATAAAACGATTTACCCAGTAATTGTATGCTGAAGGTATTCTATCGATTAAAACAAATTTTTACTCCTTCTGACAAGAACAATGCTCGACAATTTCTAAAGGAATTAGGGATAACTTTGCATCACCTAATTATTGATCTACGCTAAGAATAAGGTCACGTTATATTGCTGGCATATTAAAAAACCAGAAAATACAGATGAATGTGTCTCTGAGACACACAGACCTAAGTTTCACTGCCTAACTATGTAAAATCTGGAATCTGTTTTTAATACCATCCCTGTTAATATGTTAAACACAGTCTACGAGTAATCAATACTACTGTCTGAGCAGACAATTACACAAGTTGATGTATGGATTAGGAGTAAGATATTCAGTATAAACTGGTGGATCTAGAAGCATATAATTTCCTGTAAAATTAACGCAAAGTATATTTGTTCTCCTGGAATACTTTCAAAATAGCAACTATTAAGCTATGACTAATAAAGGCATGCAAAGGCAACCACCTTCTACTGTGCAGTAGAGTGTGCAAAAGACCCTTAAGTTGGATGACAACCCACTTGCACCCCTTGCCTTGGAAGTTGCTAAAATAGATACTGAAACCTAGGAGAAGTCCTCCTACAGCTCCTCTGAATCCAAGTGATTAACTGGAGTATATTCTGGTTTTAAGGAAGATTTGACCAATTTCTGCAGTCTCAAGTCAGGAGGTATTTTGATTTGAAAAGGACAATACCTGCAAGTAGCCACAAATAAGTAAGACTGCCTTTGCAACATTTGCATTTCAAAATAAAGGAGGAAATGCACAAGTTGACATAGCTGAGCAGGACTCCATTACTGTCAACATAACCAATAAAAATGTATACTGTAATACAGTAACAGGTTACAGTCAGATTCAGTAATTAACAGACAGGCTTCACTCCTGACCTCTCCACCCAACACACTCTATTTTGGTCAAAAGCAGCATCAGAAACGAAAGATATCTAAAATAGGACCATGCCAAGGATACTAGCTGTAACACACAGTACCTTGCAGAGGAACATCAAGGCTGACATTTGTCCTCTCTTGCAATGAGCTGCAAGCCATAGCTTTAGCATTCTTCCGTTCGGCCATAATCTGAAGAAGATAGTGATAATACAGCAATTTTTTTGAAAACATAGTACAGTAGCAACTACAAGTATAAATTTACTCCTATTACAACCCTAGTTTCTAAGACCTGAAATAAGTCAGAAGCTACATGACTAAACAGGTTATTCTTTTTAAATAACAACTTCAATTTTTTTCCAGTTTATTCACCATTCCTTAACTACATAAAGAACTTAAGTGGTGTCCAAGCCTAGATGAAAGATAGATGGAGGCGGGGAAAAAAACTCTAGCCATTTTTATCAACAGCAAAATTGCAGTGAGGAGTAATATAGCAAGAAATATAAATATTTAACACACAGTGTTCATTATTCATGTTCCTCTCTGATATATCTTCTGCCTTGTTTAATTTTTTCCTCCATTTTTATGTTTCTTCTGGAATTAAAAATCCCATGCAAAATACAACCTGTTCTTCCCCCAAAATGTATAATATTAGCAGAAGAGGAACACCCACCCCCCCACCCCCCCCAAAAAAAACACTTTGTATGATTATTTC
>NW_008795334.1:1917009-1923754 GCF_000699145.1 Aptenodytes forsteri | reverse complement strand
AATGTGTAATATTAGCAGAAAAGGAACCCCCACCCCCCCACCCCCCCCAAAATAACCACTTTGGATGATTATTCCCTACAAATATATGACTGAGGAGGGACCCAGGGAAGCTAATAGAGGTTTTCCAAAGCTCATATATGAAACATTGCTATCTGCTTCTTTACACTATGACTGTTAACTGTAATTAAGCTATAAAGACAACTGGTGTTCCAGCTGATGACACGTGGTCTGAAGGTGCTTCTAGCAAATTTCTCCCTTTTTTTTTTTAGGTTTTATATTTTGAAAGTATTTTCTGTTACAGGGACACATGGTAATATTCCTCCCTGCAGATGAAAAACGATACATGCTAGCTTAGGAAGAAGCCCTGACTCAGCAAAGAGGTCCAGCGTGTCAGTTAGCACATGCCAACTGCTTCCCTGAATCAGGATTACATGTATTGCTGAATTACAAAGGAATGTGCTCTACTTAACACTATCCTGTTTTATTCTGTGTTACTATTAGCGCTATGGTTTTTAAATGCTTAGTTGCTCTCTTATCCAAAATTAATACCAGGAGTTTCATGTCATAGTTACGTATGTGACAGCTCTACTCCCTTTCCAATACTCTTGTGTATAGCTACCGTGGCATTTACTTGATGCTTGATGTTGACCTTACTGGATAAAAGCAGTTGTGGTAGGGCCTGAGTAGCATGTTTTTCCCTGCTAGACTTGTCGGAAACATCTGTGAGAATTGAGTTAGAGGAGAAAGAGGAGGGACGTAACAGGTCTAGGCTTTTCCAGTCAGCTACTGCTGCAGTCCCCGGTGTTAAAACTTCACCAAGCACAGCCTGCAGCGCTCTGGCCAACCTGAGCAGCTCCCTGAGTCCTGTCACCTGCATTTCCTCGGGCACACAAGCCCGCACAGACCTTCCAGGCTTTGCACAGTTGCTGGGCTACCTTCTGCCTCTGCCTCAGGCAAAACTCTGCTGCCCAGAAGGTTACAGTAATGCACACTGTGTAAATGCTCACGTTGTTTGCATGAAACATCTGCAGCGTTGCAAAAATGAAAAAAATTTAGACTATACAACTGGCTACAGAGGGAAATTTGACATCACTGATTCCATTCACTAACATGAAGACGAAACGTAAAAAGCAAATGACAAGCATACAGTAAATCAGCAGAATTTTAAAACCTGAAGGTTTCCCAGCTAGCTTTTCTGGAAGAGCTGTGACTCAGGAGGAAGGACAAGTTACGCAGGGATAACCAGTAGCGATCCCCACAGCCCGCTTTTCCTGTGGTGCAAACTGACATGTTTTAAGGAAAACCAAAATGAGCAGCATAATCGTTTTAAAAAGGGGGATGCAGCCTCAAATCCACCACAGCTAAATAAAAGAATAAAAAAGAGTTTAGATTGGTTTAACTGCCTCTCTATAAAGCATTTCAATCAGATTTGCGTGCTGTAAAGGATGTGCTGCCTTGCTACCGCTGCATGAAATGACCGTACAGAGGACACTCATCAACTGATCATGCAAGAAAACCAAAATTAATAACCAGGGAATGGTGGCAAATCTGTAAGGTAAAACGACTGAAAAGAGCAGTCCTCTCCAGCATTACAGACAACACTACCACAAGCAGGAACTAAGATCCTTTAGTATTTGTAACTAGAGTAGCTTCAACCCCCTCTTCTCCCTGATTTTTTTTTTTTCTGTGGGCAGAGTAACGTTAGCAACTATTTTCCTGTCTGTCCTGCAGGATAATACCATTGAACAATACCATTCAAACAAGGTCTGATTTACTTACAGAGTTTAACATCACCATTTATTATTAATTGAAGCTGCATGTTCTTTTTCCATTTTGAACCCGCAGCTTCTTTATTATTCAAGCAAACCTTCAGTCTCTATACACACTTGTCAAATCAAAAGCACATCTCATCCTCCTCAAATCTAAATGCTCACCCTCCCATTACTCCCATCCATTCGCATCCTTTCCTTTACAAATTCTCTACACTGTTTCTCATTGCCAGTGACAGAAACTAAACTAACACTGATTGTATGCATTAGGCTCAGGGACCTCTAAACAGACGAATGCAGCTGACTTTAAATCCACTTGCCTTTGAGCAGATTTCGTGTAAACTTGTGGCGATGGCTTTTGCGGGTGTGTCACATCGAAACACATGACATTTCAGAATTCTTGTGTCTTTGTCTCTTGCCACATAAGCAAAGTCTCTGTGTAAACAAAATAAATTGACACATTAGAAACAAGCAAAATTAATTAAGGCATTAGAATCAATAGTATCTCCAAAACAGCAAGTCCTACTTCAATTTAAGAGGTGTATGTCTCAGCTGTCAAAGAATAAAACACATGCCTTAAGACAAAGCAGATCTACAAATGTAATAACCTGCATACCCATGAAACACATATCTAAAGTTTGGTGCTTAATCTATATAATTAAAGAGCTCATTACAGTTTCCTAACCCTGGCAACTCACTGAACTTACAGCCTGTAATTCCAACTGCAATTATAAATACACAGGAAAATGTATTCAAATATTTTATTGAAGATGAAGTGGGGAGAGAATTACAAATTAAGACACAAAACACATGCAGCTCTTAAATGCTAAAAAATCCAAGAAACAGCATACAAGATTCTAGTTAGAGAAAAATCATATTTCAAAGGACTGTAAAAAGTGTTTAAAATATGCAAATAGTATTTAGAGATCTGGTTGCATAAGGGAGATGTGAACCTGCTGAGCTTGGCTCACACTAATTGGCCTAAATTTCTGACCTTATTTTTTCAAAAGTTAAATAAAGCTGCCCTACAAAAGAGATTTTTGCACTGTACCGGCTAGTCACCACGGCATGGTATAGCTTTCTAGCATGGGTGATGGAAGTGCCAGGATTATGTTTATTTCTTCTCAGGCTGTTTAAGAGTTGGAGCTCTTCTGAAAAAGTCAAAGTGGTATACTGAGTCGGGAAGAAGCCTGGCTTTGCCTGGTTGCCATCCTTGCTATACCAGACTCTCTGCTTCCTGGTCTTGCACCTCTGCTCTTTCACGTCCTCTGAGCAACCACAGCCCAGTTCTACTTTGTGACCCTCCTGCTATCTCCAGATTCCCCTGGGACTTCGCACCCCTAGCAGAGCTATGCTGAGTAGCCAACTAGAATTAGACCAGACAAGCGAAGCTGGAGCTCCCAACAGCCTCTTATGCCTGAAGTCTCTTTTCAGCGCCTCTCCTCTTTACACGTAAATAATTACCAGCAAGATTCTAACTAGAGAAGAGATAAGAGGGATATTCCTAAACCACAGGTTTTACATACAGGAGTACTTCAGTTTATACTGAAGTCTGTAAATATCCTGAGCAGGGTTTAATGTAGCATGGATTGCCAATTTCTTCGTTCACTGTAGATGCCCAGTGAATTGAAGAATTTTATACTGAAGTTACTCAGGGAGAACCAGAGACTGTGGGAGACGGATAGCTGGACTTCCACGAACATTGTCCTGCAGTTAAGTACCTTACCTGTATCTAATTCAGCAGCACTAGATTTTGTCATTAATGAGCCCTTGCAATGAAAGGGGCAGTTGCCCACAGCCCACAGCCTGGTGGGCTGCTCAGTGACAGGCACAGGTTGTTCCTCTGTTTAACTGCTTTGCAACCTGAAGCCTGATGAATAATACTTAAAAAAAAAACCCACAAAACTATCAGGACCTGGGATTTGGAAACAATTCCACATGATAGAACCAAGCAGAAACACAAGCTTGGAGGCACCTCTCCATCTCACTGCATCCCAACATGCGATGGCACGCATTAGGGCACAGCAGAGACAGGAGGCAGCGGGGCAGCACGTGAGCGTGGTGCCACCTGAACCCTTCCTGCATGCGGAACGCAGCCCAGAGGCTGCATTGGCTGTCGCTGGCTGCAGCACTGCCCTGCCAGCACGTGAGATGCAGGCACTCTGGGGAGGGACAGTGTTTCACCCAATTGCTCATGACTCTCAGGAAAGAAATCACAAAGCAATAATCCAGGAAGGTGCTGTCTATTACAGAAGATGCCCTGAGGTTTCCTAGCTCTATCCTGACCCCCAAGCACCTCAGCCACAATCTGGAAGAGTCTTTTGGCATGTTGTTCCCTTTTGCTGCACTGCAAGTTCATGGAGGTGCTGAGTTCCAGCTGGAATCTTGCTCCTGGGAAAAAGCTGATGCTTTTTGGCTCATCTGTACATGTGCCAAGCCTTGCTTTAGAATGGTTTCCTCCTAGCTTAATATTTCAAGAGCAAACTGAAGACTCCTAGCTGGACTCTAGTAATAAGACTACGAGAAGGGGGTATGGCTCAGCTATGGCCTATGAAAAATTAGCAGCTATGGGGGAAAAAAAAGAAACCAAGCGCCACAGAAAAAACCTTTTGAGATTTTTGCCTTTTGAAGCAAGCTTTCAACATTACTGATGCTCCAAAAAGATCTGTAGAGCAGGTATTTGGAAAAGCTCAGGTTCACAAAAGTCCCACAATATCCTGAGCTCTGAAGAGACCTTGCCTGGTTCGAGGGCTATAAGTGAGGAATTTCCAGACATCTTAAGCATTTTGGATTTTTATTTTCTATGTGTTTGGCTTTAGCTGCCATCTTTTCATAGAATCATAGAATAGTTTGGGTTGGAAGGGACCTCTAAAGGTCATCTAGTCCAACCCCCCTGCCGTGGGCAGGGACATCTTCAACTAGATCAGGTTGCTCAGAGCCCCATCCAACCTGACCTTGAATGTTTCCAGGGATGGGGCATCCACCACCTCTCTGGGCAACCTGTGCCAGTGTTTCACCACCTCAGCGTAAAAAATCTCTTCCTTCTATCTAGTCTAAATCTACCCCCCTTTAGTTTAAAGCCATTCCCCCTTGTCCTGTCGCAACAGGCCCTGCTCAAAAGTCTGCCGCCATCTTTTTTATAGGCCCCCTTTAAGTACTGAGAGGCTGCAATAAGGTCTCCTCGCAGCCTTCTCTTCTCTAGGCTGAACAACCCCAATGCCCTAAGTTTCAGACTTCACATTTTTGAGTCCAAATACCTTCCCTTACAAGTATTTTAACTGCAATACGAAAACATAGTTCACTTAACAGACATGGAACAGAACTTCATTAAGGTTTCCCCCCCTTTACATGCAAGAAAAACTTGCTGGCAGTGACCATCACTGCAGGGTAGTAAAGATGCATAACAAGCAGACTGCTGCGCACACCTTATTATTGGAATAAGGTCTATTCTTTTGGAGTGCAGACATAAGAGCTGAAACCTGTGTTCGCCTTAACTTAAAATAACATTGAAAGCCATCTATGTGACCATTACATGGCTATTTATTACCATTTACAAGTGTTTACCTCAAATCGATACTATTCCTTTGAGGACTTGTAAAGAAGTGATTTATGCATTCCTTTACAAGATGATCCTAGGAAGTGCATCCTGTGTTGTTTTGCCAAGTTGCTTGCACTGCGCAGAAGCCTGTTTGAATAAACAGAAATCTGCACAGCCCCAGGAGCAGTCTACAATACCAGGATTTCTAATTATAAGGCCACCACCTTCAAGGAGTTGCACAAACACAGAAGATAACTTGCCCCTTCTGTTAGCCATACAGCTATCTGTTAGAACCTTCTTTTATCGTCAATAAAAATTAGAGATAGGACAAAGCCACCAAAGCAAGTCATCGGGTCTTGGAGGACATAACACGTTGCCAGCAAAACCCATTTGTAACAGGCCAAGAAATTGCGGTCCAACCTTTGATCAGTAGCTCTGGCAACGCCCTGGCACACCACAACTACCCCGATAAACTACCATGCTTTGCTGTAGGAGACCATGTCAGGTAGAGCATCTCCACTGCGCTGCCAAGTTCCTGATGCATGGACAACCCCTGAGGTGACATTAAATCTCAGCCTGAAGAGAGTTTATCTGAGACCCAAGCTCAGCTGCAAGGATTTTCAGCCTTAAGGGAATCTGTAAGATAATACTAAAAGTGTTCAGTCAGCACGTTATGTCCCAGTGGAGGTAGGACTCAAAGGACTGCAGAGATAAAAATGAGCCAAACAATTAAAACTGCATACAACTAAAGACTGAATTCTGTCAGGATCAAAGATTTTAGCCATAAAGGAACACAACCCATAATTATGACCCGTAAGTGCAAAACACCTTAGATGAGAGTATTTTCAATGGCATTTTAAAGGCAGAGGTATACTGGGGGCAGCCTGCTGTCTCATTTCTCTCACAAGCATAAATTTACTTTTCTGATCAAAGGGGACCAATGTGGAGGGCAGCACTGACATTTAATGAGCTCACGCGCTTTTGGTAAGAACATTTCTCTGTTCCTGGAAGGCTAACGACAGCCAAATGAACGAGCTACCACGCAGAGCCCAGCTCAGTAACCTCTCTGAATGGTAAGACCTGTGGTGAGGACAGGAAGAAGGAGTCTGATGAGTGTTATGGATGCGGTATCTGTAGTGGGACACTCCAGGTAACAAGGGGACTGGTGTCACAGAAGTGCCTGCAACCCTGTTGTCCCTGTAAGAGGTGGATGACAACAGTCCTTATGAGACAGACCTGCTCTGCACTTGCCAAAGGGCAGATACTGCCCACAAAGATGTTATTTTTAGTCAAAATGCAATGTGTTGATTTTCTGACAGAGCTGGTAGCAACCCTACATATAGGCCACCTAACGCTCTCCTCCACAGACTGCTGCAGGACCTTTTTTTTTTTTTTTTTTTAAATGTTTTTGGTTTGAAGGGGCCTTTTATAGGCAATC
>NW_008795334.1:1904704-1916853 GCF_000699145.1 Aptenodytes forsteri | reverse complement strand
TCTTTTAGTTTAAAACCATTCCCCCTTGTCCTGTCACAACAGGTCCTGCTAAATAGTTTGCCGCCATCTTTCTTATAAGCCCCCTTTAAGTATTGAAAGGCTACAAGTAAGGTCTCCCTGAAGCCTTCTCTTATCCAGGCTAAACAAACTCAACTCTCTCAGCCTTCCTTCATAGGAGAGGTGTTCCATCCCCCTGATCATTTTCATGGCCCTCTTCTGGACCCGCTCCAACAGGTGTCTTTCTGTGTCTTTCTTCTGCTGAGGGCTCCAGAGCTGGACGCAGTACTCCAGGTGGGATCTCACTAGAGCAGAATAGAGGGGCAGAATCACCTCCCTCGACCTGCTGGCCACACTTCTTTTGATGCAGCCCAGGATATGATTGGCCTTCTGGGCTGCGAGCACACATTGCTGGCTCACGTCCAGCTTTCCATCCACCAGTACCCCCAAGTCCTTCTCGGCAGGGCTGCTCTCAATCCCTTCATCCCCCAGCCGGTACTGATACTGGGGGCTCTTCTTGAAGAAACATTGACGCCTCTACTGTTTGCAGCAAGCCCCTGAGGCTGTGAGAAATGGCTCCTCTTTGTCCTGTGAAATTCCACTCGTGTTGAGTCACCTTGAAGAAGTGCCAGAAACACCACCTCCCGCCCACAGGGGTGTTGATGGCTGCTGGGAAGGTGCCACCGGGGGGCACCTGGCCCACACCTCGGCTCAGCAAGTGCTGCCTCAGTACCGCAGCGGTGCACATAACACTTCCGTCGAGCCTCTCCGGCACTTGGTCCTGCAGCTTCTGTAAATATTTCTGCTCGTAACAGTATGCATTCATAAACAAGGCGGTACAGCAGAATTACAGGAGAGAATGAAACACCAGCTAGTACATCAGTTTCAACTACTGAGAGCTAATAAAACCCGTGCGGTGGTGATTCAGACTCACACACCAGTGTTTCACTTTAAGTACCTGAACAGCTTGAACAAAGTAAATCGGCTAATTACATGTGCAGGTTGTGAATATGCATAAATCTTTAGATGATCAGGGCCTGCATCTGTAAATCTGCTGAGACAGAGGAGGAAATCTGAGTTCTTCAAAACCTGTGGTGCTGCATCACGCGCAACCCTGCCAGCACCATCTGTTTTCAAATCATCAGTCAAAATTAGCACACAAACCACTACTGATTTCATTAATTCATGAAGTCACCTAGATGCCCATATGCTCACATGAGTGGTCCTACACGGCAGCCCAGTAGCCAGGACCTGGAGATGGTGGTACAGGCTGGTGGCAGTCAGCTCCCCCAACGCCAGCAGGAGCCTTGCAGCCTTGCTTCGGGCATTTCTAGGCATTGGGAAAACAAAACTGAGCTCCGCACTCCCTCTTGGAGAAGAACGGTATGGCTTTGGGGATTCCAGAGTATCCGCTCCCTGCAGCATCAATAACAAAGTAAAACTTGGGAAAAGTTTTGTGTTTCCCTACACAGGACTAGAAGGCAACAGCTTCTTGTTTGTCCAAAGCCTTGAATATCAAATAAGCCAGAAGACTGCTCTCTGATTCTTGTTTCACTTCAGATCCCTTCTGGGTCGCTTCATCTGTAAACCTTCATTTGACTGCAGCTCACTGGAAGCTGATTAACATTTAAGTGAGATTTATGTGCAGCAGGCCCCTTTGATAATGAAGAAGTGCCGAGTAACGTGTTTGCAATAGATATTTATGGAAAAGGGCAAATGCCTCCTCTTACCATTCCCCTGTCTTTACACCTTGCTGGGAAAACAAGGGAAAAAAGAAAGTCAAAAGCCTTTACAAAGCCAATGGCGGGATACAGAACTACCATAGGGTTAATAGATCACATCTCATCCAGTTGGAGTCTTCTCTGTCTCAACAGGGTGTGCGTGCACATGACATCTGTGGGATTTGAACCACAGCTCCTGGTGAAATTCCCTTCCATGTCAGTGGGGAGAGCAGCAAGGTGGTTAGTGGGAGAATAATGTATTTCGTTGCAAAAAAAAAGCTGTATATTCTTAAAACTTTATAACACAAGCGCACCACTTCTGTTGATATGGGATTATAGAGAAGGGGTACTGCATAGTAGGTAATTTTTTTTTTAAATCATTTGCGCACGTACTACATGATCCACTAGGATCTTTCCGGTTATAGGAACTGGATATAAATCAGTATTCTGGAAAAAAGCTAGAAGACCAAAAAAATAGGTAAGAAAATTATTTTCCTGCACAAGTGGGAAAGACTGGTTCTGCTGAACAGTTAAAAATTCAGTAGAAATTTTTTTATTTTGAAAGAATACATGACTAGAGAGGGACATTTTAAAAAGCAATTTAGAGAATTGCAAAGACAATGTAAGGTGTTAAGTAGAAAGGAATTCCATTTTTGTTTGCTCTTTTGCCCTCTTTAATTGGCAAATGTCTACAGTAATTGACTAAACCTTAGATACCATACCTATTTAACACCTGGCTAAGCATCACTTAGCTGCTCAGCCTGGGATTAATATAATCACATTAAATGCAATTTATGCTAATGCTGTCCTGTTTGAGTAGCAGTCATAGCCATTTGCCACTATTAGGCTAAAGTCCTAGGAGATGTCCCAATTAGGTACAGCCAGGAAGGGCAGCACATCCTCCATTACCTTCTCACTATAAACTTATTTCTTCAAAGGAGTGTAGAACTGCATTAATCCTTTTTTTTTTTTTTTTTGTTAAAAAAACCCAACACCCTAGCCTTGAAGTCTGAAATAAAAATTTTGACTCTTATCAATCAAAATTAAATTGCCACTATTTAAAACAACTATATTAAAATGATACACATGCAGGAAAATGTAAATTGCTTTACAGATTTATGTATTACAAACTGTAACAAGAATCCTTGAACCAGAAAATGATATCCTCTGGGCTTGGCTTAAAATTGATTGAAATTCATCCAGAATAGCCTACAGAAGATGAATGTTGATTTCTATGTACTGGTGTACAGACTCCTGCGACTGCAGGGTCACAGAGCACACACCGCCGGGCTGTGGGGAAAAAGTCTGCTGAGTCTATAACCTTCAGGCTTCACTTTGCTTTCCTGCAAACAATTGACCAGTGATTTGTGAAAGCAGGAAGAAAAAAGGGGAGAGCAGCCACAGCTACAGCACAGCAGGGTCAAAAGGCACCCGGCGGTAGGCTGCTATTCACCAGTCAGACATGAATGTTCATGGGTGCAGAGTAAATAAGCAGAGAAGGAGAAGAGCAAGGCAAGTGAGAGGAAACACATGAGAAGAAAAGCAAATAAATATAACACTAACAAGACCATGCTCTGATGTGGTTTTTCTATGACACGCAAATATTCTAGGATCACAAACAGCAGAGAAGATGAGGTGCAAGAAATCCTGCAGTAATATTTATGACAAAAACTACAGATCTTCTGGATTAACATTTTAAATCTTTTAACAAGACTACTCTTTCACATAGGAGGAAGGGGACTGATTTAGAGCTGAAATGAAGTCTGGGACTCTGTTCAGTTCACTTGTCTTTTTATTAGGCTCCCGTCACGGAGTTTGAGAAGTTAGGGAGAAAAACCCAAAGGTAAGAAACCAGAACTAGAAAAAATAAACAGGATTCACACAAGCTGCAAAATCTGTTTGTAGAAGATTTACTGAGGACCTTTCAACTTCCATTTCACCTACCAGATACCAGACAGACACTGAATGAAACCACTGCTTCCCTTCCACACCCTCTAAAGGAAGCCTTCTCCAGGTGACTACACCAACCACTTTGGAATCAAATCCTGCAGGAGGAGGAAGAAAAATGACTACTCCCATGAGTCTTCTCCTTCCCGTTTCCCCCAGACAGTCACGGTGCATTTAACCACATGTACTTCTCTCTCCTCAATGATTCGAGTTGGAAGAGATGTGGGAGAGAATGAATTTTCCCTACGTTTCTGACAGTTGCTGGCAATCCTAAAAACGTACGAAAGCCTTGCAATTTTTTTCCGTTCCAAGTGCTCCACCCCACAGAGCTTCTGCACCTCTTTGGCTGCTCCCCAGTTACAACTCAGAATGGCAGACTTGGCCACCACTACATTACTCTGGTCATTAATTTTTGATCCAAGTAGTTAAGATGTCCTCCCAAGCAGAGACTTTTGGGAGACTTTTCTTATTTCAATTCTCACACAACTTGAAAATGGGTTTCCTTGCAGCAACACATCAGTTCTGCATTTATTGAATTCTCCTCAAATGGTCTGGCATTGACACAGCATAGCTTGTTTTTCTTATTCATGCATAACGTTTGTAGGGCAAATTATCCCCTGCTGAAAGGCTGTTTGCTTCATTCCTTGATAACGTCACTTGCTAACTCTCAAGGAGGAGCTATGGCTACTTTGTGCGATACTCGGAGGCTTTAATCTGGCAGCCCTAAAACATACAGCCTGCCGGTTTTTCTTTGATGTCTTATCATGGCCACAGTTCTGCATGCTTCCAAAATTTGTTAAAACCCTCACAGAGCTGATACGTCCGATACCCAGCTCAGCCCTTCAGAGCCCAGCGCTTCCAAGCCTGAAAGCATTTGCACGACTTTCACTCCAATTTCCTTCCTGCGGCCTGATCCTCATGAAGCCACAGAAGCCATTCCCCAAGATGCGCTTCCCACATCTCAATGCTGCCCACCTCCTCTTGTAGGGAGGGGACAGGACTCCCGTCAGCCTTGCCACTGCTGCCTTGCTTGCCAGGAAGGTGGCTGTGAGATGTTACAAATCATTTCCCTTTCTACTACCAAGGGCTATATTCCACCCCTGCAAAGGGCCACAGATTTACATAGATGGAGCCATGTCAAAGTGCAATTCAGTATCTAAGCTCTCCAGATCCGTGAGCTGTGTTAACACAGTGAAAACAGTACAGACTGTACACCTACAATTTACGTTCCATGCTGGTCCTTCTGCCCAACCTCACCTCATGATCACTTGTGCCGTGGTCACCACCAAGACTGCCCTGGAGACTGCATCTTGTAGCGCTGACAGGGCACTGGAGAGAGGGTCCCAGGGGCACAGGCCACCTCCGTCAGAACATACAGGACTCCTCACCGCACGCCAGCAGCACGAGGGGACCCCAGTTACCAGTGTGCCACGTTCAGCTGGTGCTTGGGGGCAGATGAGGCTTACTGCTGCTCACCAACTGTTAGCCAGATGCAGCAAGTTGAAAAGTCAAGCAGCAGGTTAGACCTCAGCTTGTTTTATAAATGAACTTAAAGGAAGACAGAACTTCAGGGGCAGAGCCTATGAAAATCACTGACCACTGACTTTATTGCCACAAGTTTTTCATGGTGACTTTTTTTTTTCCTTAATTGCTTCACAGCATTTATGAAACATGCGCAGGCAGGGGGCTGCCTTCCTACCCTGCACAGCACAGTTTTCAAGGCAAAGGCACACAAATGAGGTAGGTTGTCAAGGCCATTGCAGTTGCTGCTTCTCCTTCGTAGCATCACAAAGTGATTTAACTCCTCAGGACGGCCAGTCTAGCATTTTTGATGAATGCTGAACTTCCTTTAAGTAAATGAATGTGTCATTATGCCTGTGAACTTCTGAACAGCCTCTTTGCAGCAGATCCTGTAAATTTGATTTTGACAAATATGTATTTAGCTATTTTTGACAATGCTTCTATCTTCCAGATCTAATTGAAAGATGTGGGCCTTTGTTTATAAGGAATATTTAAAGGTTTAATAAAGAAATATATCAAGTTGAGATGCTCAAAGCACTACTACAGATTTAACTGAAGACGACAGCAGACTATACTAGAACAGTTAATCTCTCCAGTGTGATTTATTTTATAAGCAATCCTTACTAGATCTCCTTTGTTCTTTATTATTCAGAGAACACTGCAATCGCACACAGACACTACCCACGAATCTGCTTGCAGCACAGTTTTGCCAGTGTTAGTCTGGGAGGATCATCACTTCCCACGTGCATGAAATCTACATTAGATTGCAAAGCCATAATCAAGAAAGTTCAAACATTTCCCTAGGCCAACACTGCCTAAAGAATTGATTAAAAATCAGTCAAGCCTAGAAATCGTTCTCATTATATTCCACAAAGCGAATGCGAGGAACGGTCCACATCTCTAAACCACATTCCTTCCGTCCAGTCCCACTTTCAAGTCCTTACAATTTATAAGAACAAACAAACCCCAAATCTCATCTGAGGGATGCAATTCCATCAGTACGAGCCTTTGGAGTGGCTGCAGCCCTTGTGCTGCAAAGCACCTGACTACAAAGCCTTACTGTCTGCGCTCCCATGAAACAGGAAGCATTGTAGAGAATTCCAAACGATCCCTTTGTACATCCAAACAAATCAAACATACTGGGGACAACTTTTCTTCAAACTCGAAAGACAAGCGACCAACCCAGCCGGATCCGAAACAAATACTAAAAATAGGAAATAAACATCGATGCTTCCAACTCTTGCTAAACTTAGCTTTTAAATGCCCTGCTCTTAGCATCCTGGTTTTTAATTTTTTTTAAATAAAAGGTGGGATTTTAATACCACTTTCCTGCATTTCAGATTACAGAGAACAAAAACGTCTACATTTTAAACTCAAAACAGTAGAAGCAAATATCAAAACCCACTGCATTGCATGATTTTAAACTGTTCTAGTACTTGAGGGTTTGGGACCTGGAAAAAAAAAACAGCAGGCAATTCAACTTGACAAATACTGTTAATAGCAAGGTGAAAAGGTGACAGAGAGAGATGAATTTACTCACTGAAGTTTAGCTTCTGTTCACTGATAAAAGCAAACCAATACAAGCATTGTTTGGTGCATGCTGGAAGGATAAACACACAGAGTAATGGAAAAACAAAAATCATTTACCTCTCTCTGAATCCAGGGAAGCATGAAGAAACAGAAAGAGCAAGTTAGAAAGCACTCACACAGACAGACCTCCAGTATATGATGAGACAGAGTAGCTGAAAGAAGTGCTGTACATTTAGTGTTCACTGTTTGTTTGTAGCACAGTGTATTTAAGTGTACTGCCACTATTTCAACACTTATTTTGGTTGAATCCCATTGCTCTGAAGTTTGTATTTTTGGAAACATGCAATGAAGCCAACAGGCATCAGCTGAATTTAGAGAGGCAGCACAGACATATCAACACTGAGAGGTAATCAAGCTTAAAATACCACACACAAGTCCGGGAAGTAGTATGCAGAAAGCATAAATAGACATACAAAGTGCATGAACCTTCCTTCTTCCAAAATAACACTATTTAAAGCAGACACTGACAAAACAAACAAGAATAATTCTTCAGGCTGTGAAAACCTTACATTGTTTAAATTGAAAGAGCAGAAAGATCGTTGTGAGTTTTTTTTAATGCCTTTTCCAGAAGCTCATGCCCCAAGGTCACTTGGGCTCCTCTGAAAGTTGCACCCTGAAGAAGTGACAGCCTGGGGAACAACCTCACACGAGCACCGAGCTGAAGCCAGGATGTATAAGATCACTACACACCTTCATTTCTGAAGCACTTCAGCAACCACCAGCTCTCGGTACGACCTAACCAACACCCCTTTCCCGAAGGCGGGCAGGAGAGGCACAACCTTCCCTGGCTGGGGGCTGCCCTTCTCCCCCTTCCCCGCAGAGCGGCTCTGCCTGCCCTGCTCCCTGCCTGAGCGCCGGGGAGGGCTTGCTGCAGGTCCCCGGCACCCACCGCAGCTGGCTGCTTTCTAGGTCATGCCAGCCACCACGAAACACCTGCAGCGTGAGTTCACAGGTACAGGCGCACTTCTGGAGCTGCTGTGTGAAGAAAGTAGATGTTTTCCCGTGACATTACCACAAAGGGTTAGCTGTGCTGGGGAACAAGATGGGTTGCTGCCTGCTTCTCCCCACCCCTCCTTAAAAACAGGACACCACTTTATGTAATGTATAGTGTCTCTACAGGGATAACAACCATTCTCCAGAAGAGAGCTACTTAGTCCTGCTCTCCTGTCCCTGTCTCCCGCATGCATTTGCGACTCCCCTCTTTTAAGAAGGGCTCATCTCCAGGGAGCATCCAAGCAAGGTTCATGCACTGTGCACAAATGTGGGACCCTACATCATCCTAGTTTGTAACTGACTCTGAGAAAAAAGTAGTGGAGTGGAAAATCACCCCGTCTCAAGTAATAAGGGCAGGATTAAAGACAGAGCACACTGAAGGGAAGGGATCCAATTCCCATTAGACATCTTACTTAAGCAAGCTTGCAAAGCTTACAGGGATTGATCTGTTACTCAGAAATGGCTTAGTGAGTAGATCTGGAATAAACATAGGCTTTCTAAGCCAGGTTTTAACTAAACGTGCATATGGTTAGCTAATGCATCTGTCCAACACGGGAGTGCAAGTCACACATGGATGCATATGTACATTGCTGGAGGTTTAATTTCTTTCTTATGTCGAGATGAAACCTCTTCTGGCGCAACTTGTAGCCGTTGCCCCTTGTAATCTCCATGTAGCTCCTTGTGAAGAACAATCATTCATTGGAACAACCTCTGCATGGATGTGACAGAGTCCCCATCACAGGAGGTTTTCAAGATGTGACTGGACAGGGTGCTAGACAATCTCATCTAGGCTCCCTTTGCCATGAAAGGTTGGATCAGATGGTCTTTCGATGTTCCTTCCAACCCGGGCTGTTCTATGATTCTGTGAAAGCAGCCAAGTTGGAAAGAAGATCCGTATTTACAAATGTAATGGATATTCCCAGAAATTTTACAATGGAAGTGTGACACTTAGCCTCGTTGTAAAGAAGAAACAGGGCTCTCCACTTCCTTCTATGCGTGAACTGGGAGTTTCCCCTTTTCAAAATCCAGTGGTGACCCGTGTGGATCTCCCCAACCAAAACCCCACTCGTTCCTTCACTTCAGCTACATGGACTTTCTACTAGGCTTTGCAGAATCAGCAAGGACTTCACCATGCCTGTTGCTACCATTTTATAAATTAAGAGGTTAAAATTAGATCTCAATATTGCAAATATTGGAAGTTTTTCAAGCCTAAACGGCCCTTGATTCTGTATTTCAGCGCCAATTTGAAAATCAGAATTGAAAAAGTAGTATCAGTTTTACTTTCCCGGCAAATACAGTCAATGTTTCTAAGTAGTATGAGAAGCAAAATATATATAATTTTCTTCATGCATTAATCACTGGCTCTATATGAAGTGGACAAACAGAGATTACCTCTCAGAACAAAGCTTTATATTAGAAAAATCTTCCAGCAATTTAGACACAAGGTAGTAGGGGAAAAAAAAGGGGGGGAAAAGAAATGTCTTGGATCTAGCAGATTCTGAACACAGTACAATTAGACGCAAAACATGACCTGCTGGTGCAAACTCTTAAAGGGAGATCTGCTAATTCCCCTACTGTTATGCAATATCCAATTGTACAGAACAATCACCATTGCACCTGTAAGCACAGACAAAGAAAAAGCACAGGAGGAAATTCAAGAAGGTGAGAGAAAAATATAAGCAGTTGGCTGCTGGACTTCCCCGAGCAGCGAGGAACAAGCGGGGCTCTGGCTGGGGGACTCCCATACTGTGGGATACATGCAAATCAAGGGGGGCTGTATCCTGCTTCTAAGCAGTTAATTACAGCTTTCCAATTAACCCAGTATCTCCTCATAGAGTGTCTTGTAATTTATGAATTATTTTCACACAAAAGACTATTTGCCTCTATTCTCTTCACATTCTGGTAGCTTGAATATGGTTGAATGATTTACCTTTAAACTTATAAATTGTAAAAAATTCACCCCAAGGCTAAAAAGCAGACATGGAAAGTTTCAGTTCAAATGGCAGATTCTGCTGATGGCTCTAAGTGCCAGAAATGTTGCAAGAGCAGCTGTGCAAGTGCTTCGGTATGGTGCTCTATATATCCTTTTCCAAGCTGACTGAGTTAAAAGGGGTCAAGCCAGACCCTGCCAATAATATGGGAAGACGATACCTAGAAAATTGTGTCAGGGTTGCTACACAGCATTTGAGATTCATTTCTGAGGGGAAAAGGCCAAGACCTCTGAGGAAAACAGCCCACGACCTTCCAGCCTGCAGAGGCATGAGAAAGGAGCCCCCCTCCTAGAACGAGCCCCGAGGGGACGCTGCCTCCCTGGGAAGGGGGTGACAGTCTCCTCCTCCCCACCATTTCTGCCAGGCCCATTTATTCCAGGTTGTTTTCCAATTAGCGCCTTTGGAAGCAGCGTATTGCAGTACTGCCGAGGGTGCCTGTGTCCCTGATTATCCTCTTTCCCCCGCACTCCTCTCGCAGAGGGTCGTACCCGGCCCAGGGATGCAGCAGAGGCAAGACAGTTGCAGAGAGCAGTGTAACCGGTGGGGCACCGTCCTGCGGGACAGGTCTTCACAATACGTGACAGTGATTGAGTATAAGACAATTTCTCCTTCCAGCCCCAGGTTTTGTACATCAGTGACTGATGCAAGCTGCATCCTGGAGGCTGATCGTTGATACACAATGCCCACCCCACAAACTGAAGGGTAATGGAGGTTTCACTGGGAGGTGAACAAACTGAGAGGCGCAGTGATATCACCCCTGAGCCCCCAAATCACCCTCCACATGGCACTTGTGAGGCCGTATCTGGATTTCTGCATCCAGGTTTGGGCCCACCAAACACGGGAGGGAGTGACAAACTGGAGCAAGTCCAGCCGAGGGCCACCACGGCTGCAGGAACCACGCTTGTTTAGCCTGTAGACGAGGTGGGCTTGTTTAGCTTGGAGATGAGGTAACAGGGAGAGGATCTAATTAATGTCTCCCACTTGCTCATGGGAGGGTTTAAAAAATGTAGCAAACCCAAGTTTCTTTGCCAAGAGAGCAGGTAAGCCCGCAGAGAGGTACTCCAAGAGGCCGCGCAATCTCTGTCCTTAGAGATTTTTAAAACTATCAACGAGGAACGGCCCTAAGGTAATCCTGAACCTTGCCGGGCTTTGGGCAGGAGGCTGGTGTAGGTGACCTGCTGCAGTCCTTTCCAGGGTAACATTTTTCCTGTCACTCTGTAACAGAAACACCTCAACCCACAGGACAGAGACGTGCTGTGCAGATGGACATGGCGATGCTATGCTTAGGCAGACGACCAGCCTACGGGCCTGTCTCAGCGGTGGGCAGAGGGAGGCTGGCAGGGGCGAAACGACATGCCCGAGAGCCCCGGCAGCTCAGGTACCCCACGCGCCCATTCACCCCCATGACCAGGACAGACGTCCTGGACTCCAAATACTCCACAGTTGCTACTATTGTGTCTTCTACTTCAACAAGGGCCACTGTAAGACTACAATGTGATGGAGAGCAAACCACACCAACAAACACAACAGGTTTTGTTCTTGGCATCTCCAATAAGGTGTTTAATGGAGGCGATGCTCCCATGCTCGGCTAGTGTTTTAGTGTGGCACCACACTGCGCATGAGCCTGGGAGAGGGTTAGGAGTCTACTCCCCTGTACCTGGCAGGGTGAATTGAAGTCTACAGCCCAACCATTTTTGTGACTGACGCATTCAGCTAGCAGGGTGAAGAAGTTAACACTTCACACCTCTTCATTCCTGTAGCTTCCCCTGGCGTCTGGCTGACTGCAACTTCCCCAACTGTCTTTTTTCAGCAGATCAGAGAAAATAAGGCTGCTATGTGTCACCTACACCCTGAGCAAGTACAGAGGTCTGCCCTCCAGCCTCTGCAGTCGTTATTTTCACGTGGGACTACACACATCGGCAGCAGCCCTCGCCATCTCTCTTCCTAAGAGATAACGACCAGCTGAAATGTCTTTGCTTTCAATTACTGGAGAGTTTTAGTGGAGTAAAATACATTTTACTTGATTAAAAATAATGATGCATGGCATGAGCCTTTCATCTTTATTTACAGTTATAAGTACTTGCCCAAGCATATCCTCTGAGGCACAGAAGAGGCCCTACTCTGGTTTTCTAATTTGTAATTACGAAGTCTAGTAGCACTTAATGCAGCAAAATGTTTGTGTAAAATGTATCTACACCTCAACAACATAACATGAATAAAGGAAAAAACCTTCATTTCTGTGCATTTGGAAGTCTCTCTGTTGCTTAGACAATGATTATGTCCTTCACTTACGTATGCCATTAGAGAAATATAGTTGCTTTCACTGAAAGGAAAATGGCTGTGGTTTATAATTTTTCTAAGGGTTTGGTAGCTTTTTAAACGCCCCCCC
>NW_008795334.1:1866882-1904428 GCF_000699145.1 Aptenodytes forsteri | reverse complement strand
TAAACCCCCCCCCCCCCCCCCCTTTTTTTAAAATAGTCCTTAAACCTTTTGTCTTCCAATAAGTATCAGACTATTCCAGCAGACTGGCCTTGAGTTTCTGGGCCCCTGTCACCACCAGGATGGAGACTGAGTAGAAGTACAACTAACGCTTTCTGCAGAAATCCCCTGCTCACTGTGGACCAGATTGTGCCATCAATTTTTAAGCAATTCTCCACTGGTAGCAAAGACGACTTCTGCTTAAAAATTGATGGCTTGATCTAGCCTTCTGTTGCTAATCATATATTATGAAGACTACTATAACCTAGTCAGATTCTATTTTTAAAATAAAAAGAAAATATGAGGCAGCCTGACACATTATATGGATTCACTGTAAAGACTGAATTTTGTAAAGACTGAATTGTACTCATAAGACCAGAGGCTCTGAATCATTATGTCCCACTGATAGTTTGGGTGTTAGACATCACATTGGTATCTGACAGGCAAGCTAGTTCCTTGTTATTCCTCAAGTCCTCTTCATAAATAAGCAACCTCAGGTCACTTTACCATTTCTTCAGGGTCTCCCTCATCTGCACACACTAAATGACAGTGACTGAAGGCCTGAGACGAAAGAGTGAGTGCACTTACAGCTCCCTGCAGCACATGGACACCCCAGGCACCTCCTCTCCTGATGTAAGCCAGGGGTGTCTTTCATGACCCAGTGCAGACCATTGCTTTCCCTCTCCTTAGGAAATGTTACGTTTGGCTTGTTAGGGAAAATAAACACGTTTCTGGCAGTATGAAAAGAACTTTCAACAGCAGACCACCTTTTCCCCAAATCACCATACCACCATTTTAGATGGATCAGTTTGGTACGAGATTTTCCGTTTTAATTTTAAGAATTATTAAATTCAGCCATAAAGATATTCCAGCACATCAATTTGGAAACTTCTTAAAACACGTAGAGAACACTTTAATATCACATCAAAATACAACAACAACAACAATGAAAAGGTATGTTTTCTCTGGCAGGTACCAAACCAAATTTGGGCACATGCCAGTTATTTTCTAATAGGAGGAAACTAAACTGAACACTTCTTACTGACTTGATATCCTCTGCTTTAGAATTGTTACATTTCATGTTTTGACCTGGATTAACTTCACCCACTGAGTAAAGACATCTCAGCCTATCTCAAACTACACTGGAGCAAAGTCTGCACTCTAACACAAGTTAAAGCTATACAGAAGAGTTGAATCAATACTAGCACTCTAGTATCAATTAGATAAGAATTTTGTCCACAGCAACACAAGAGTTTTACTTCACATCACAAAACACAGGAAACTCCAAACGGCAAACCAGAAAGCCTTGCCCAACAGGATACCCAACAGACTCTAACAATACAAGAAACACCAGGGACACTGAATACACACCTTAATTATGTAAAATACTAATATACACAGTTTGTTTGAGCCTCATCTGTATTGCAACTGATCAGTGTTTAAAATATCTTCATAGATAGGGTTATTTTATTTACTTATATATATATCCACTGTTGTAGAAGGGAAAACTAATCTGTATTTTATAAAAACATACTCTAACTACTGTTACATAGTAAAACCCCACTATCTTTCTCCTCCTCTCTTTTAACTCCTTATGAAAATAAATAAGCCAGTTTTTACTGAGAAATCCTCCAGCGCTAAATAATATCATTTTCCTCACTCACAAGTTGTTATTATTACATTAACTGCAAGTTAACAGTTACAGAAACATAATTAACGCCATAGTTTTAAGAGGTGAAACACTTCATATATTTCCCTGATAGAGATCAAGACTCAGCAATGTTTGTTATCCTTTAAGAAAGAAAAAATTACTGCACAGAACAGGGGAGAGCAATGAGGTTCCATAACACGCGAGAAACCTAATTTAAGAGTGAAGCTGCTGAGTTTAAAGAAAAAGATAAATGTGCTTGTCTCTCTTGCCTCCCCTCTGCACCCAACTTAATGAGGATTCAAAGCTATATATCAATTAAATCAATGAAATTTCTCTTGCTGCAAATTCTTTATGAGTACAGATAGGATTAAGCAAGCACAGAGACCTCAAGGCAATATATTACATGTAAATCATGAAGTTTCATTTTCTGTCAAAAGAGCCATTAACCATTTCACTTCAGCTGAATATATCTTTACATGCACATATCCTCACACATGGTGTAACACTTCCTCTGTCCTTAAACATGTTTACTTCTTTTGGAGCTCTACAGAGATTTCGAAGTGCACAATTATGGGCTGAAAGAAGAAAGCCAAGACTAGCTAGCTAGAAGTTAGCTGGGAATTACACATAAATAATTATACAGACACTGTATGTTTGGGGAAAAACACAGGGAGGTTTCTTCTCTTCAGTAAATGAGGTTTCTGCTGTTCTTAACTACAGCATCTTTTCATCCATTAATACAGCATTACCAGTAAAAACAAATTATGAACATCCTCTACAAATCAGGCTGGTCAATATGCAGCCAGTAACCACAGCCAATTTAGGAACATGTAATTCTGAACTGAACACAGACCCCCAAACCTATTGATGATCAAGATGCATTAGTTAGCTGACTGCTCAAATGAGCAAGGGATAAAGGAGAGGGAGAACAGAATCAAATACTTACTGCTCAGCACACAGTCCAGCATTTCTGCTACAGTGCTCTCCTGAAGGTTGTTAAGTGTCAGCTCTTGGAGAAAAGAAATCTGACTTGCCTTTGTCACACGAGGCGCTGTAATTTGCCTTGCAGGCATCCACACAGAAGCTTTAGACTAATGGACCATAGCTTTGAAAATACAGCTCGAGACAAAGGCTACTCCTAACATGAGATGTTGTCTGGGGGGGGAGGCTGAGGTTTTTTCCTTGCCACTTTTTAAGTTTCTTACCTTTTTGTTGCAGCAAACAGGGATTTAATGCCAAGCACGTCATACACAAACACCCAACTCAATGCTCTGCCTGGTCCTCGTCTCCATTAGCATGTATCTATGCATCAGATGATGCAAAGTGCACTTGATGCAGCCGTGTACTTGTACTTCAACGATGGGGGCCGAATACCCCCAAGAACAGCAGCTCATTCATTGTGCATCGAGTTGAAGCACATCATGTCAGCTCCCACTCTCCTCACGGACTGTGCACGCTTGTGTTCGCCGGCTCCAGCTGTGAGCGAGTGGGTGCTTCTCCCTGGAAGGCACCGCTCCATCAGGGGTGTGTCTTTTCCTCCCTTCCCACCGCTTTTACCATTTGCGCGCTCCCTGTGCTCTGACCCGCAGAAGAGGCCCCTCTCCTCCCCCTTTAACGAATCTTCACTGCTATGCATTGTGTTTCTAGCCTGTAAACTTCCAAGATTAATCTGCTGTGACAGAAGCAATCTTTTGGGGAAAGCTGAAGTGCGCAGGGAGTCTTCCCCTCCCAATTTTCCAAAACCTCTGGCAAAGCTTTCACGGTGTGACTGAACTGAATGCAACAGAGAAAGACTCTTTAAAAGGCAGCAAAGATTTACGGCCAAATCCAAGAATTCAGACAGAAGTACAACTGCATTTACTTCAATGAAATTATACCTGCTTATGCTAGAAGTGAGATTCATCCTTGAGTGGTAAGAACAAACACACCAAATAATTTGATTTTCCAGAACTGACACATACAATAACAGTAAATCTAATTTAGAGGTGTTGCTTGCACTAAAGGCGACAGTAAACACAATGCTCCTGGAGCCCCGGTTTTTATTCGGCAAAACTCCCCATCAAACATGCTCAACCAGCAATAAAGAGCTGCTTCCCCAGGGACTGCACTCAAAATGTGGTGGGGCTTAAACCCCATCCCGGGGTGTTCAGCTTTCATAGCTACCTGTGGCATTGCACATTACTCCTCCTGGATGCAGGAGAGGACTGGGGGGAGGCAAACTCCGACCAAGGCACAACTGCAATGGCACGAGGACATGGATCACCACCCTGCATATCACTCTTCCCCACCCAAGGGACTCGCTTCTTCAAATGTGCCAGCAGAGCTGCTCGTGGGATCACACCCTGCCCTCCTCAAGGAAAACGAGCCAACATGGCAAATGCCAATCAACCAGCCTCTTTAAACTAGCTGAGTTCAACGTGAGTGAAAGCAGGGCAGCGAACGCGAGCACGGGTATTTCCACCAGCAGATCTGAGAGGGTGAAAAGCAGTTAAGGACAGTTTTCTGGCAGTCGCTTCCAGCCGCACAGATGCATTGGGAGCAGGATGTTTGTTCACAGCCTAAATATACCCTGAGAGTCTAGTGGGGTTCCTTCCTTCCTTCCTTCCCTCCTGCGTATCAACAACAAGGTTTGGCAGGACTAGTTACGCTCAAGTGAAAACCTGTGCCATCCCGAAAGCTTTCCGCTGATTTCCACGGGAGCAACAGGTTGGAATTTAACAAACAAATCTGTTGATGCTGCCTAAGAAGAAACAGATCCAACTCTCTCTTTCTTGGATGTGCTGGATGCCCAGTGCTAACAAGAATTCAAGGCCATGAAATAATTTTTGCACTGAAGCAAACAAGTAAGTTCTTGAAAGTCTTGACACAAATGTGGAACTCACTTGTGGGGAAAGAAAGGGGCATTTTTATGGACAAGCAAAATGGCACCTGAAACTGGTTAAATGCAGTAACATTTAACGTGCAGTATACATGCACTACATTTTTAATCCAGGTTCCAATATACATTCAACATAACTTGTTTAAACTTGCAAATGAAGACAGAATTAATCTGATGACAACTACCCTCTCCATTGCTGTTCTCCTCTCTCTTTTACTCTCAGCAAGTAGCATCAACAGGATATGGTAGTTTTCCAGCTGGCCAAATGACAGCAGCCGTGAGAACAATGTCACAGTCTGACTTAAAAGGCTTCTAAGGAGAGAAGCCAGATTTTGCCGTTTTAATATGCTGGAACAGTTTATGGGAGAGAACCACTCTTCCCTGAACCTCTCTTCAGTACAAGAAAAGAGATTCAGCAGAACTTCGGAAACCTGTAAAAATAAGTATAATTAAAACTACATCCCAGTCTTCGAGTTTTGCGCTGGCTATCCAGTAAATGAACTGGGACTGAATTCTAATCCTGTGTTGGTTGTGATATTTTGGTATGTGATAGATGCGATACTTACTGCCTGTGCACCTTTCACTAATGGTATGGCTAGATACGAACATACTGCCTCCATTGTTGAGAAACAAGTTGCCCTGGTATCAGCATTTCAGTTTCCCTTTCCCTTGCCCCACACTCTGCTCCTCTAAGTTTGTTGTTTCTAGTTGCTGTCTACGGAAAGGGCAACAGATTTACCTCTGTCACCAGCAATAGTAAAATCTCCCAGGGCTTGGCCAGCAAGGAGTTTCTGAAAATGAAAAACAATTTGGGCCCAATGTCTTCCTGTTTGTGCACATGCAATTTGCTTAGTAACTACAACTGCGCATCGTGTTTGTCATTTTGGCAAAACTTAGCTTTACCAATCCTCAATCCCACCCAAAAATGTGAATTCAAACACGAGCTTAAAATTTTAGGTATAAGCTTTGGGGAGTGGTGGTGTCTGATTTCTGACTCCTGAGTTTACTTGGCCAAATATATGTATTCTGAAAATGAAAGGTGAAACTCACACAAAATTCTTATTTCATGAGCTGGGTTTTAAAGAATAATCATTGATAACTCAAGTTTTGAAACGAGTCATGGAAGTTGCAGCACTTGACATCAGCTGCTGAGTTTGGCTGACAGGCTCTCCCCAGCAACAACTGCTACCATAAACCATGTGAAAAAATTTCCAGCGCAAACACTGCACCGAGTCCCATTTCCTACTGCCAGCCAGCGCTGTGAGCTTGCAACCAAATCACTAGGCAGGAGGGATCTTTTTACTGCACTTTACCTACATGCTGCAAAAGAAATGAGCTTGCAGCAGGTAACGGGTCAAATTTACACTGACAAAAAGATCACAAGCAGCCAGCCCTGGCAAGGCGAAAACTGCCCAGGAGAGTGCTCAGCTGATGAAGATCCAACAAATTCAACTCCTGCACTGCCAAAATTGCCAAATTCAAGGCAGCAGGGGTGTTTTGGGGCATGCCTGGTGTATAAATACAACACGTGCTGTTCCAGCCTCTCTCAGCTATCACGTGCTGCTCTGTCATGGGTCCCCAGCTGGGTTCTATGTCCCCAAGCTGCTGTGTTCCTCGCTGGAGATAAGGTTCAGCCAAGCTCATAATCAGGGAGTGAATATTTAACACAGTGAAGAATCTGGGCAGATCTCCATGCACTTGGCAGTGATGATATGCCCAACTCTCTGGTTAAACTGCCAGTGAACAGCAGGGCATCCGAGTAAATGAAATTAGTTTATACTCTAGACACAGAGGTGGGATCATGTTCTCCCCACCTTGATCAAATATTCCTGTTGCATGGCCAGAAGCTGTTTACCTCAGAGCAAAATACCGAGTATCCCACCACACACAGCCCTGGTAGTATCAGCAGAGCTGTGGCTGGACTAAAGAAACAAAACCACTATCAGTGGCTGAGATCCTCATGCCCACCCTGAGCGTGTGCAAGGACTGGATCCAAGGGTTTCACATACAGAAAATTTTGAGGAAAAAAGAAAATGAGTTTATGAGTAAGGAACTTGGATTCAGGTTGCAGTTTATTTCAGTTTGAACAAAAGGAAAATAATATAGCAACAAATTCATGTTGTGAGGCCAAGAGCGTATTTTTGCAGGTGGAGAGGTAGTTAGCTCTAGCAGCTACACTCACACTGCTGGCTCGCACTTGTAGACCTGTAGACTTGTAGTCCTACACCTGAGATAAAAGCAGAAGCAAGTTTGCATCCCAGCTCCTGCACCTGCAGCATTCAAAGCTCCACTTCTGCCCTACAGGAAGAGAAACAAACGTTTCCCAAGCTTGCCCTGCCTTTTGCTATTCTGAGGTGTCCATCCTATCCTGAAGCAAAACATTTTGACATTTCCAGGCAACAAAAAATTAGTCCTTTTAGCAAAACTCAGAGCACAACAACAATTTTGGTTAGTCTTTAACAATCTAGAAGCTTAAAACCTCCCACCTCATCACTGTGATCATCTATTTTCATCACAAATTATTGATCAGCAACAGCAGTGCCAAATCTTCGAATTTATCTGAAATTTCATATTATTTTCAAAATAATATGGGGACAAGGTACATCTATTATCTATTTTCATCACAAATTATTGATCAGCAAGAGCAGTGCCAAATCTTCTCTGAAATTTCATATTATTTTCAAAAAGAGGGGGGACAAGGTGAGGGATGAGCGAGGAAACTTCATAAAGTTTTATCTGAAATTTCATATTATTTTCAAAAAGAGGGGGGACAAGGTGAGGGATGAGCGAGGAAACATTTCATAAAGTTTAAATCCTGGATTCAGACAGGGATATGAGAATCTCCACACACAACACAAAACAAGTTTCCAGCACCCATGGATGGATGAGGAAAGTTTGAAATAATACCTTGAATCCTAAAGGCTCAGAAGTGACAGACTGAATACTATTTATGAATGCCTGGGTTGGCAATATCCCAGAAGGGCTTTGTTTGTTTTTTAAGCTAAGATCCTTGAAGCCACGTATGTACTTCATAAATGAATAGAGGGCACGAGCAATTGCTCAGTTTGCTTTGTCTAATTCACCTCATTATGTTCCTATTGGTAGCTGAGCAAAAGCAGAGATGAAAAGTAATTTTCCTAAAATACACGAGTGCCCAAACAAAAGATAAAAAAAAGAATCTTCCTTAGTGCACCTGTTTTCTTGTGGGTTTGGGTATGTTTTATCTTAAATGTATATGTACATTTTTGGAGATATACATGTAAAGTTTAGATTCTTCAGATAACACCAAAAGGAGCAGGCAGAAAATAAACTTCTTAATCAATGAAGAAAGAATGATGATAAACAACTACAAAGCAAAAGCTATTCAATACATCCTTAGCAAACTGAACTAGACCTGCTACCACCTTGCCAAAAGAAGGATGTTAACTACTATGAGATTGTCTCTGCAATTGCAGAGGACAGGCCATAAAGACTCGGGTGGACTCTTCCACTCCGAGCTACTGAAAAATTATTCCTTAAGTAATCTACAGTTCCTCTTTTTGAGTCGTCTTGACAAATACAGCATCATCCCAAACACTGCCATGTGTCAGTAACAGGCACCCCAGAACACAGGCAAGCTCACTTTTACAGGTGCTTGTCTGAAGCGGAAAAATTAATTTACTTCATCGATGTTAAACATAAGATCAGCAGCATACCAGGCCAAATACTGAAGCCAGCCATCTTGCTGGACCTCGCAGACCTCAAACTCTTTTATACTCTTCTAAGATTCATAGTAGGCTCCTTACTTTTCCACTTGCTATTTTGTTCCTCTACATGAAGAACCCTAACGCTGCTAAGAAATAACATTTACACCATCCTGCCAATCCCAGAGGTATTACATTGATTTTGCTAAGCAGTATCCAGGTTTTCCAGGTCCACATCTGTAAGTTATGGACTAACCCAACTCATGTTGAAGTTAATAAAAACCTTCCCATCAATCATAAGGGGAATTTGGTCAGACTAAGAGGGCACACAAGCATACACCCAGCCAGCTTTGAAGTTAAACAAGGTAGGGAGAGGGGAACTTCAAGCAGTAAAATATTGAAATTTTAGAGACAATTGAGTTCTATGCTTAATGCATCATTCAAATTATAAATTGAAGTTCTTTTTATGGCATGAAGATGAATAGCATTTATGTGAAGCAGACCATCATCACGAGAGATATAATGCATACAGATTTTTCAATGTCATAAAGCACAATTTTCTGTTTGCAAAAATATGGATGTTCATGTAATGCATTTTCTAAACACAAAAACAACTCAGTAAAAAACCCTAAATGTTTAAGACACTTGGAATTATCTGTTGAAAAACATTTTTTAGCTTAACTTAAATTAGCGTTTATGTTTCTGCTAATCAATCTGCATGTATCAAAGAGACTTTAGTAGGCAATCTACCTCCACTGCCAGAGGGCAAATCATGCGGAATATCACTGACAAACAAAGGCCCTTTTCCCTGGTGGAGCCAATGTTAGGAATCAAGCCAACAGACCATCCTCAGAATTAAAAGCCTGAAGTGAAAATGCTTTCTAAATACATGTAATGGATAAGACAGTATATGCTATGATTTACATAAAGATGTACTGCATATAAATATTTGAATTGCAGTCAGCTAGTAGCAAACGTGGAAAAGCATCCCGAGGCAGATGCAACATTTAAATAATTGAAGTGGTATGTTGATAGCAAGAGCATCCTCTTGTATTTTAGAGGGACATTCCAAATTATTATACCAGTGCAGTTCAGTCAAGTTTGTGACTGTGCTTAGAGAAAGACACAGGACAAAATTTGGACCTTATTTTACTGTAGCATATACCAAATTCCAGACAACCTTCAGTGGTCTACAAATATGTAGGCATGTCACAAGTTCCCTTGATATCAAGAGTGTAACACTAATGCAAACATGAAAAGTGTGTTTATGTAGGTGGATATAAATATTTACACAGTAAAGGCATATATAGAAACATCCTACCTCCCTCTAACCCACCAGTACAGTACAGGCATAAACTATTTGGACAGGAAGAAGAACTAGAGACAGGTCATTTTTCTGGCTGTACCTTTGCTTTTCAATTTGCTGCATTAGAAAGTCATGACTGTACCACATTTCATTAAGTAGCATAACACAGAGATAATCGAATGAAACCCTTTCCATTGCACAGTAAATTTTCTCCTCTGAATTACTTCTTCAGAAATTATTTGCCCTGTACAGTAACAATTTTTAGGAAGTAAAATTTTTGCCTACAATAGAAAACAGTAAGTGTAGTAAATATGTATCTTACAAAAGGCTGACCTTTTCAAGTAAGCCACCACAGAACAGTCTGTAACTGCTCATACAAACATACTATAATCAAGATAACAAAGAGCTGTATTGAACATCTCAGCCAGCATAGTGCTTGTAAGTATTCTTAGCACAATTTTTCTTAAACCACTGCTCTTTTCTTCAGTGGTCTATGCTCTCTGTGGCTTTTCTCCTCAGAAGGTTTTTATATGCCCACCTTCTTAGTAAATGAACAGCTTCAATATAAATTAGACTAGCAAAGTGAAATCACTAGTGGACTAATTTGGTTTTCTCTTATCTGCTACAGAGACCTTAGACTAGACAAGATCTTGAGATGAGAACAAAAGCATACAGTAAAGTTTTTTGGTTTTTTTTTTTAAGAAAAGCGTTACTGATTTGATATTATTTGACAGCCTTCATAAGGCTGTCAAAGCCTAATTCTCATGTGAAAATTTATTCCATAGGTAGCTCCCTCTATACACAGTCCCTACGGCTGACATATCATCTGAGAGATGCGCAACTAAGAGTCTAACTTCAGTGCCGCTGAAGATGGGGCGTGAAAGGCAGGCGCCTTCAATCGACCCGAACTGGTTTGGGAAGGAGGATGCTATTTTTTGTTAGCATAGCCTCCGCTGAGAGGAAGCAACAGATTGTGTATGCACCCAAGTGCATGACCAGGCAAAGTAAACAAGGTAAGTTTAAACCACCTTTGATCGTTACTTAAGACCAAAGCTTTAACTGGGTGTTAAAAACAAGGAGGGCTGCGGAGAGCCAGGGAGCAGGATGTTTTCTGTTCACAGTTACGGAGCCAGAGAGCAGCTGCTTTTTGCATCATTTGCATCACTGTTTTGCCACAGAGTTAAAGAAGCAGTTAAATATAGGAATTCAGCCTGGATGTAGCATCTGCTTGATGAACATACAGTGAAAAGAATAATAGAAGAAAGCATTGGATTTCCACTCCAAACTGGCAGTCAGTAGCTCTCCTGAACCACAGACACTTTCACAGGCAGCTCAGGCTATTCTCGAGGGACCTGTGTGATACCACTGAAGTTCATAGACTGCCTAGTTGTATTGCCCTTTGAGCTTAATAGCTGGAATCGTAGGGAATGTGTGGAGATTTTCTAGCACAAATCTGTAGAAACAATTTAAGCCAGGGACTCAGTCAATATGCCGTCTTCTTTATTAATTGAGACAACCTGACTACATCACAGTGGTTATTTGTAGTCCAGGTTTAGACATATCATTTGTCTTAACTGAAAGCTGTACAGTTGAACAATTCCAAGTGCCATTTAAAAAGTCTGCCTCCCAGAAGAAACTCTAGATACAATTTCCAGATTTATGCAATATTTTCCATTATTTCCTGAAAACAAATATAGAATACTAAAGACATTCTACAATAAAATACTTAAACAGGGTTCTGTTTAAGGTGACTAAGCATTTGTTGCCATGCTCAAGCCACTAGCACAGCAAGTGACACGTTTTAAATGGTTGTCAGGTAGTCTCCCTCCTGCCATTTTCCCCACTTCTTTACAAGCAAATGCCACAGCACCACCCTGAGCTCTCCTTCAGCAGCTTCTCTGTTCCTCTCTGCGCCCCCCCCCCGAAATCCTTACAATTCTCCTCTTCCATGTTTGTCCCAATTCCTTTGCTCCGTGAGACTTCTCTGCATTTGTACTAATCTACCAGCCTATTCTTCTGCTACTATGCTTCTCAGCTGCTGTTTCTGCATTTAAGCTTTTCAAAGATTACCAAATATCTATAGCTCCATGGCCAAAATTCTCCCTAAGCATATCCTTTTTTCTCAGCTGTTATCGAAAGGTGAATCCATTGTTCGTAAGAACATGAGCTGCTCACAAGACTCATCTGTAAAACAGAAAAAATCCCTCACTGTCACATGCAATCATTTTTCATCTCATTAGTGGCATTAGGCAGAAAGGATAGAGTGATGTTGCCCTAACACAGTTGAAGCCACTACTGATACAAAATCATCCATTGGTGCAAAACTATGGGTTCTTATTTCAAGCTAATATGGACGTATTTCAATGCATCTTCAGTCTATCATGTCTTTCATGTTAAATCCCAAAACTAAACTGGTTTCATTAATCAAAGTAAGAATGCACACATAGAGCTTTTTGCACCCACTTAACTATGTTTCTTTGAAAAGACATTAATTCTGTAAGCTTGACTAGATTTCCCCTTTCACAGCTGTATTGTTTCATTATCCCTTCCTAGAACACACTGCACTTGCAAACAGCAACATCAGGCCTTATGGATATAAATGGGAAGTTTTGCCTAAATAACACCTAAACTATTTCTTAGCGAGAGGGGAAAATGCTATCAAAACATACAGAAAAGGATATTCAGATGCAGTTGGCTTAGGGAAAAGGATAAAGCAAAAGATTACTCTAAAAAAACAGCGAAGAATACGGGTCAGAAAAGCCAGTAAAATCCTTTTCCTCCAGTGTAATCCCTCACCTATGCTCTATTTACATGATTCCTCACAGTATGTTTTGCCCTTATTCCAAGGTTGTAGGGACCTAGGGGAATAGGCAATATTGACTAACGGTGTCTCCGAGTTTGAGGAGTTCAGCTGGAATTGCACATTCTTTGAAGGGTGTTATGTTTTCAGAAGAGCAAGTGCAAACACAATCTCAGTTTTAATTTATTTTATTTTCTGCTTTTCTTGACTGCATCTCTCTAATGTAGAAGAGAAAGTTTATTATTCATTATCTCGTACAGCTTGATAAGCTTCTCTGACGGAATCAGAGAAAGACTCAATCTCACAGCACATTCAATCATCACCTTGAAGGGAAGGCAAACCCAGAAGACCATAACACCTCTCTGAACAACACAGCTATAAGCCACACTGCATCACTGAAGCCTGATGTTGTGTTGCTTGTACACAAAGTATTTTCTGAAAGAGGGAACAATAAATTACATATATAACAGGATACCCCAACCACACTAAACTTGTATTTATTGTCTGTTCTTCTCTTAGCTTTTAATTGTCTAATTAAAGCCAGGTATCCCTCCTAAAATCTCATGTCCATATGATAGACGTGCACTGGAGCTCAAGCCAGGTAATATAGGTAAACACACAGTCTCAGCTAGGAAATACACATCATAACCCCATGAGACAGGAACTCGACCTGTAGCACAGCTTCCACATTCCCCACTCACCCCTTTTCTGTCCTCTAACAAACCAGTTCTTGCTCAGACACATCCCACCCCTCTTAGCTTGAGGTGCACTCAAAACTAAAAATAAAGCATTTAACCTGCTGCAGCACTGTTGCTCAAGTGAAAACTTCCAATTCTGCATGTCTAGAGAAAGGTTCCTAAATCTCTATTTAGACATTTGTTTTCAAAAGACACTGAATATGTAGAGATCCTATGGAAGTCAGTGGCTAGTGCAGTTGTTAAACACCTCTGAAACCAGGCCATTTTTATTTAGGTGTTGAAACAGCAAGATAGGATACTATTTTTAATTCTCTATATTTTGAGGATCCCAGCCACCACTTTATGCCATTTCCTCCTCATCTTTACACAAATTTGTCCCATTTTCTCACGCCTATCACCCCTACAGTTTTCTCAGCTCTTGCCCTAACAGCTCCTGACATAACAGAGCTCAGGTAATTTCTGTTTTGTTGTCATGACTTTCTTCTCTTCCAGCCTTACAGGATTATGTCCATCTGACTTGGGGTGTCTATCCATTTAGCTGTCTGCCCTCCCTTTTTGAGGCAGCTTGAGCCTCATCTTTGGTGCATGCATCATCCTACTCTCTTCATCTCCGCCTTTCTCCCCTTTTTGATTCCTAGGCTCATTTTATTCCCTGATATCTAAGCAGCAGAAAAACAGCAGTGAGTCAAAGAAGCAGGGCAATAGACATCCACAGAGATGAAGAGAACCCCCCCCGCCACCACCTGCCAAAATGGGCATTATTAGGGCAGAGGATGGAGCACAATGCTTTCACACTGTCCAGTCACAAAGCCTACAATCAGAAAACCCCCATATCGGAGAGTCTGCCTCTCCACCACTTAAAAAGCAAGAGCAACTGCCCTCCCTCCTCAGCCTGCCAGGGAAACACACAAACTATGCAGAGAAAACAAACCTGGGCTATGTGATGACAAAGTAGTGGATGAACAAAGACACATGCTACGTGTTTCGTCCAACATGCCAGGTGCTCATGCTGTCCAGCAACTAGTTGCATATTCAGTCCCATCAAAGCTGTCTCCTGAACCCACCTGCAGCCCTCCTGGCCAGCTAACGGCTGAATTTTTCAGCTGGAATATACTGCTGTTGTATGGAGACACCACGACAGAAGGAACAGTGATCTTTTAGGCAATTAAAGTCCCACAGAGGTTGAGGCTGGCTTTGGATTGGTGGAAAAGCAATGAAGATAAAGGAGGATTCAGGGAAATGTACTAAGGGAAACTCTTTTACAAAATTGATGGGCCATTACCTTTTCTCTCTTTCTTGTTAGCGAGCTGCTCAGAAAGCAAAGGGCATGCACCAGCAGTTGAGAAGGGGAGACAAAACCCAACCTGAGGAATGATTAATGTACAGTCCTGCGGCTCGCAAGTGAAAAGAACCACCCTTTCATAGCTTCAGTAGGCTAATATTTTCCAACATGCTTTTAAAGCCCAGAAAAAACATGCCATGGGCTGCCTGTTAAGAAGCAAACAGCACTGACAATTACGCACTGTATACCTGTGATACCACAAATCCTCCACGTGACAATGACCTTACTGATCTTGAAATCAAACTATTTAAGTATGAGGACTTTTCTTATTAACAAACAATAGTAAATGAATCATCATGGCTCTGGTTTCAGTACAGCAGGAGAGGAAGACTTTACAAACAGAGTACAGTGGCTTTTACTGTTAAAAAACCCACACAACATCACCTAAGAAACAGTCTCTGCCAAAAGGACGGACAGATACAGTATGTTTATTTTCCTTTAATGCCCACACATATGTATCAAACATAGGCGCTCGGAGTCTACACATATCTGTACACATATATGCATACATAACCACCAACTACTCTTGTGGGAACCTGCTTTTGTTCACGATTTTACCAAGGCACTCTGGCCTTTTTTAAGGTCAAACATATTTTACTGACTGATTAACTGAAAACAAAGGATGCTACCTTTCAAAACATGGAATCGCCACACAGCCTAAGTCAACAAAACAATGAAGCCTCTGCTTATCCAGAACTGTTTTAAATAAAGTAACTCTAGAGGTCAAGATAGTAGTGTAACGTACGGAGAGAGTGATTACAGCCTCCTGGAAGACATTTCTGCCTGAGGTGAGTTAGCAGACACATCCTCAGATTAAACTTTCATCAGCAGATCTCTATTTCATCAATCTTTCATTACGGCATAGCTTAGAAAATCATCTGGTCAGGCATCACTAGAAAACCTTTTCATCTTCCAAAGCAAAATCTACCCAAATAAATTACTACAAGCAAAATACAGTTAAAAAGGAGGGCCTGCAGATTGTTATGGGGTTCAAATACCTCAAAAGAGAGGAAAACATACATTTCTACAATATTTTAAAATTTAAACACTGCCTTTCACAATAAATCCAATATATTTTATTATACAGGCTCTTGGACCAGAAGATGTAACTAATTAATAACATTCATGTGCAACAACTTCTGGAAGAGCTTCATGCCAGAAACTGGGATTTCGTCACCTTCCTGAGCAGTTAATCCACCAAAGCAGCAATGAGTTCCCCTCACTTTTCTCTGATGATGGCAAACTCGTAATCAGGGAAAGCTGCTTTTGCAATCAATGAATGGCTCTGGTGTTTCTCACCTCAGGACCGATAGGTAATTTAACCAGGATAAGCCCAAGGACTGCATGCTAATGTATACATGAAGAGAGATACACTGCAATTTCTAGCTCAACAATATGGTTTTCTCAGCTCAGGTTCTCTTGTCACCAAATGCTTTTTTCTTGTGTTTTGGTGCTTCTTCAGCAAACTCTACATCGTTTATGGTACCCTTCAAAGCACGCTTCCCATACTGAACCTCTCTACGCTCAAAACACATTGTACATCCGACTACTCAGTCATAAGTGTGTTCTTTCTGCTTATCTTTTGGATCTTCTGCCTGCTATTTAACATCACATGCAGTCTGACTTTACTTACAAATAATGGCTACATTGTTTTACCTACAATCTTATTTTTTAAAATGGGTCAATAAACAAACTAAATTTCAAAAAAATGGGCTCCAGTCCTGAAAGCCATACTGGACACAAGATTTCTGTAGAAGCATCTATCAAAATTCTTAGGAAGGTCTAATAGGAAAGCTCTGAAATCAAACTTCTTATGATGAAAAAACCAGATTCCACTAAAAGGGGCTAAGAACATTATTGTGCCAGCAAATGAAATATTAAGGCTGTTTTTGATTGATTGATTTTGATTGATAAATTATTTCTTGCTGCTGTTTACAGCAACCAATCAAGAAAATTCATGTTCTCTAGAAACAAGAAATGTTCAGTTTCAACACAGAACGGCCAGTTCCCTCTTCTGATAGGAGAAACATGAGAAGATTAGTTTAGTTGCTCTACTAGGTTCTCTGTATTGTCAATGACAGAAATAAAATCTCTTTTCAGGCAAAGAGTAGAGGAAGCTTCTACTTTTTATGACCAAGAGGGAGATCACTGGGTTTGTTTTGTTTTTAAACTTTGACATGTACTTCACCCACATACTCCATAACGACAATATTTTTCTTAATAGAGACATGAATTTCTGCAGAAGTCTCAAGAGAACTGGAATTCATCTTTGGTCCCCAGATACGGCACAAAACTGGGCAGGAATGGAATCAGAGATGCTATTTCCTGTGCCTGGTACATAGTTTTTGGTAAATGTTGTGGGATACCATGGCAGGTCAGAACAGACAGAATGACCTGTGCACACACAACCTTTCCCACCAACTCCTGTCCTACTGATGTGGCTTATATTCATCTAGGAGAGTTTGCTATTGCCTCGCATCCCTGGATATGTTTCACCAAAAGCTTATGACAGTCGTGGTGCCACATGATCGCAAAACGCACATTTCTCTTAAACGTCCCCTTTCAATGTCCACGTTTCTATGATCAGTTCTGTCTTCATGAAAAGTATGTATCCAGTTTGGAGAACTGTGACTCATTATCTTATTTTATAAACAACATAATGGAATGATTTTATTTTCCAAAGAAATGTAGATATTTGAAAGAAGAACTGTAAATGCTTCAAAAAAAAATTAATGAAAAGCAAAGCTGGCTTCCTTTACTCTGTAAAGCTGCATCACATTTAGGTGCCCCTTAAGATGCTCTATTTATTTCCTGACCAAAGCAAGCTACTACAAAATCTGACTTGAAGGGAAATGTGCAATGCACTCATTTTCTGAGGCAAACAAAGCACTGTAATTGTTTGTTCATAAGATGTTAAAACCTCTTTACTTCCCACCATTTCAAACTGGATTTGCCCCTTTTAGATCTCTCAAAAATCTGCACCAATGGAAGTGAAAAACATAAAAAACCAAAAAACCAAAAACCAACCATCAGTCATTTATAGAAGTAAAAAATTTAGAAAGATGGAATTGGCTCACAGAAACACTTATCTTTCCTTTTGGTAATTCAGCCAAAGATAATCAGAAACTTCGGGGGGGATTAAAGAAATTTCACAAAATCTTTTACTGGGAAAGATTTTTCAGGTCCAAAATGACATTTCCTGTCAAAAGTCAGAGACAAAAACACCCCACTCCTACTTCTGCAAATATCTCAATAATCAAACATGGACACAAAAAGCAGCAGGTCGCTAGCATGATTCAACCCTTACTACCCATTTGTCAGGATGGGTACTGCCCGAAGATCCTGGAATTGCTCAACGTGAATGGAAACGTTTTTGATAGATCAAAATGCTTAACAGGACAGAGAGACAGCTTGCTGTCCCACTCTAAATGTCACCTTCACTATCCTGTTCCCACAGCAATGTTACATGACAAAGAAGGGTGCTACCAAAAGACCAGTCAGGAAGGAAAGCTAAGGAAAGACTGCCTTCAGGGCAGGAAGGCCTTTAGCACACACTTGCGGTTGCTCCCTACGGCAAGGAAGAATTTCAGCTCGCAGGCAGTCAGGTTTCAGGGACAAACCTTAGTTTTCTGGAACACCCTTAGGAATGTTCTTGCATCAAGATCTTTACGTAGTAGTAATGGCTTAAACCTGTTACTTTTCCCTCAGTCCAACGTTTTCCTCCATCAAATCAAATATCTCAAGAAAGTGGAAACACATGCGTATAGTCAGACTGTAAGTAGTGCATTTAACTTGGACCAGCAGGAAGACACGCTTTCACACAGCCGGGAGAAACACACTACAGGACGTATTTGAAAACATGGTTTTATATAAAAAAGTATTATATATATCTGAAACAAAATAATGTTGCATGTGCAGTTTTATGCACCTGGCTGAATTCATCTGAAAGGTTTGCTCAATACAGGTTTAGCAAAACAGCATATAAGTGATAAACTATGAAAACCAGGGATTTTAAAAAGTAACACCAGCAAGAAAAAGAAGAATTTACCCATCCTCTCAAAGCCCCTGGGACACAATTACTCAATCAAATGAATAGGTTTGATACCTAACTTGCTCCGGGTGTATGTGTACTCTGTATCAGCAGACAGAAATAGCACCAAGTCAGAGGGATAAGGAGAGCGAAGACTCACCGGCCGTTGTCACGACCCACTCCCCAGACTCTGATGCTCACAATGGGCTGCGAATGAAGAACTGTGCGGTCCATGGGGTCAATCAGGTTCAGCATGTCATTTTCCAGTATAAGGTACATGTCTTTGCCCTGCAACTCCAGACAAAGTACAGTTACACAGTACATCTCCCTCTCAAACTGACTGTGATCAAGGTGTTATGCCTATGCTGTTTAGACTTGCATCCTTTTAATTTACTCAAAGTTTCGGTTTGTTCCAAGAGCAATTGAAAACAAGTTCATTTACTTCTGGTGTGAAAAAGATCTAAGATAGTATCTTGCTACTACTGTATTTTTAAACTATCCCAATCACAAAAAGCTTTGATGTCTTTTAAGCGCAACTGTTTGACTCATCAACCTCAAGCTACTGAGTTATTCAACAAATTATGTGTTTATCCTTTCTCCAGTAAATTCGTCCAAATATATCAGAAGTCAAGAACTATCTTAATAGTAAAAGCTTACATCAAAACCTCTTAAAGCAGAGTTTCTTCCTTCAAACACTGTGCTTCATTTCCATAAACTTTAACCAATGGGTCATGGGAACAGACAGCAATTTGTATATGTCAAAGAATTTATAGGATACTCTTTGAAGAAAGATTAATTAAAGGGGAAAACTTAGCATTAAGACATGAATGTGAATTCTGCTGGTGACTGCAGAATCCTGGAGCCCAGATTTCTCCCTAATTCTTCTGGCATGTAAGAACAAGGAGAATGCTTTTTCCCCTTAAAGGAAACAAATCTAGAGACAATTTTCCTTTTGATGCTAATTCACAAATGCTAGTCTTCCTCCTATGGCTAGCATTTGCAAAAGGTCTGCTGCCTCTTCTATCACATCTCATAGCTCTCTTCTCAGAGGCTGTACACCTACTCTGCAGACCACGAGATCCCACAGAAATGATCCTGGACCTATTACCGAGAGGTAAGACAAGCTCCTGCTGATAAGAAGGTGGGAGCTATCAGCTAAATATAGAGTAATTTGTTTCCTCTCTATTGTGCCAGAATCTATAAATGAACAGAAAGAATGGAAAGGGTCTGACTTCCTACTGACAAATGTTTCAAAAATGACCTTTTACTTCACCTCAGTGACACAGAAACCCTCTTCCCGCTTGGTTACAGAGGCTCAAGTCTTAATGACGTCTAATTTTGTGTCTGTGTAAGACACATTCATGTCATCCTGAGAGGGCCTGCTTCCAGGGTTTCCAGGCTAGGCAGCAAGGGGCAGGCACTGCCAACCACCTCTGCCACCCCCAGATCTCCTAACAGGGATTGAAAGGGGAGCTGTGACACAGAGCTGGCAGCGCAAGCGCTGAGAGGGGTGCGGGGGAGGAAGGGGACACAGGCTGGTATATACGATGCCAACACAAGAACATTTTGCCTGGTGGAAAAAGTACAGCTGTGGCTGAGATGCAAGGCTGGATATATAGGCTGCTCCTAGAGAAGCAGAAACAGATGTAGCTGTGATAACCATAGATGTAAATGGGGTGAATCAGCAGCACTGAACTGCTTGTGGCATGCAGAAAAAGAAACATGGGAAGTAAAACACAGAAGCCAGGATGGCACCAGGCAGACCAGGATGATGAAGGAAACCAAACAGAAAACAGAGTCATCACAAAGAAAAAGGGTGAGAAATTTTCTTGGAGGTCAGAAGCAGTAAACAGATTGTGTGAAGAATGTTACTGAGTGTCACAAAGATTGCTTTTTGGACCCATTTTCTATTTGTATATTTGTTCCAGAAGGAAATTATTACAAGAAGGTAAAATCCGTTCATCATGCAAAATATACTGGGATTAGGGTAATAAACTGAATTCAAATTAGCTGGAAAAGATCGGAGAATGGGCAGATAAGCAACATAAGTCAAGGAAAATTATCCTTGCAATGCTCAAGGGATAGCTTGGCCGCAGCTAGAAGCAATATATTTTGCTAAGTTTTGTTGCCTTACTATACAAAAGCTATTTTAGAGACGAAAACACTGCAGAGGGCAAGAAGAAATAATTTAGACAGACTGGGAGCTTGAACATAGGCCTCAATGTCTCAGACTGCTGAAGAGCTGCAGAGACCTGATGGTCCAAGATGAAGAAGGCTCTCACGGGAAGAGCCACACAGGGAAAGGGAATGGAGGAGAGAGAGACTCAATCCGAGCAGCCTTTCAGGGAAGTGTTATATACTGTGGTATATAGGTCAATGGCAACAATGAATCTTTTTCAGGTAAATGATTTTGTAACGTACAGGAATATAATGCATGGCAAAGTAGCAACACAAACAGATGAGTTGCGTTTTTCTTCTTAGATTTTACAGAACCGTGGTAGTTCGAAATTTACAGGGTATTTCTTTTGGAGGGGAGCGGAAGGCATGAAATCCCACATTAAAGCCAGTAACAAAGCTTCTGTAGGGTCAGGATTTTACCCAGGGTGTGGGTTTTTTTGTGTTTTGCTTTGTGTTTTTAAATCATGAAAACTTGGGGATAGTCCTAGTCCCAATTTCACTTTCATTACATTATAGCTAAAATAAATCTTTAGGCAATCTTAAAACCCCCATCTGCAGTCATCAGTTCTAGCTTCGTAATAGATTTCTGCTGTATGTGCTCCATCCGATATGTCAGTGACGGGCACACTTTCTTCAGCTTCCGCTCTAAAATGTGCTCTTTCCAATCACTCTTGAAGCATTACATTGCCAGCAGAAAAATGTGGTTGTAATGATTTCTTTTAAAATCAAGACAACAATTTACTTCAGGGGCCATGTATTCAAGCACAGTGTCTCTCGTTTTGTCAGGCTGATTTTTTTTATTTTTTTTATGAATAGCATTTTTATTTAAAACTTCCATTCAAGAGGACCAAAACTTTTCACCACTTTGGCTTGGAAACCTGCAAGGATTTCCAACAAAGAACAACGGGACTGACAGAGAGAAATATGGAAAAATGTGACTATTAACTCAAACCAGTCAACATTAACTCTTAAATCAGAATAAAGCACACGATTCCAAAGTAAATGATATATTTCAAGTTGATCAAAGTTCTGTCATCTGAAAAATGGATGGGATTACACACATGTAAAGAGAGTGGGGTTTTTTCCCTCCCCAGGTCAGCAGAAAGTCCATGACTGACACATCTCTAATTGCTTGTCTAGCTATATTAACTAAATAAAACTGTTCCCAGAAGTAGGAAAAAGGGAGACCAATGTTATCTTGTTCACATATACGTACAATATACATTTCTTACATAGAAAAACCCTTCTGAAATTACTTTAAACAGATAGGGCACTCTAAATGTGTCCCTTGAAACCTCACTCCCATTTTTAAACAGGCACTTTCTCCCAGTTGCTCCTCTGAAGTGTCTCTGCATTGTTGTGGTCATAGTCAGGGCACTGGACTCAAGCTTTAGACTGCAACAATAACTTGTGAGACTGAAGGATATTTTTCCTAAAATTTTTACTGAAATCGACAAGTCTTTCTTTTAATTCCTCTTCTGTTTGGCAGTGCTCTTTCCCTTAGATCACACAAGTGAAAGTTACAACATTCGCTCTTACATCACTTTTGCATTCAGACCTTGTGTAGTAAATCCACGTTAGTGTAACCCTCCTGAAAACAAGTCAGGAGAGATGTAGGGAGCAAGATTTGGCTGAAGTTTAAGTTGTTCCATGAACAATCAAATAACGAAGATGTTTTTCTATGGGTTCGTCTCCTAAGTCCTCTGTATGTCCCACCATTATAACCCCACCTTTTCCTTTCTTCTTGTTTCACTTACTGATCCCTCCACACCTTCCACTCCTTCATCTGTCCCCAGCACACCTCTTTTCCAAACCACAATACCTCTGGCTTCCTTCATGTTTCCCCCTGAGCTCCCACAGCGTTATCCTGTCTTTGCTGCCAATTCAGAAAGAAGCACAGAGCTTGCATAGTTCAGTTGATGAAGGTGTACTGACCCATCAGCAAACCACGAAAGAGAAGATCTGGGCTCTCTGTTTTTCCTTCAGTGTGTGGGAATCTGGCATCCTTCAAAACTGGATGACACTGGTTAACAGTTTCAAGAGTTATTGGAGAGGAACCAACAGACAGACTGATGACATAAAATTAATTTCTTTCTGAAACACTGATAAAATAATCATCTTAAAATAAGCCATCTGTCCGTCAGTCTCAATCTTCTTATACATTTCAGAAGCATGGGTCACACCAGTCTAGGTTTCCTTAAAGCCCTTTTGTCACTGGGAAACCTGTGAAAATGCTGTTCCAAAGCACCACTCTCAAACCTCTGGTCAGGAGAAAGACTTCCACTGATTTCAACAGTTTGGTTTGTGTGTCCCAACACTGTTATTGCACAGGTGCGTACTAGCACAGATGTAAACATGAAGGTGAAATCTTTGTGGCATCTGCTGTCCTGAGCAGTTTGGAACAAAAACATCAACACTTTCCTTGAACCCTTTTATATTTTTTGGCAGTGCCAGCTAGGATGGGGAAATCCCAAACACAGAGCATGGACTTATTTGCTTACAGAGTTGTTCTTTCAAGATGTTTTATGACACAAGAGGGATGTTCCAAGAGGAGGAGGAGTTCACTCCATTCTTACCTCTCCCCAGATGCCAACAGTGTCTCTGATGTCGTTTTTACAGTAAGAGAGTTGTCTGATGCAATTGTTGACCGCAACACTGCTTTTTCCAGGAGCCAGATCTTCTTCTGCCATTTCTACCCAGCCCAGAGATCGCACAGCAAAGCACTAAAAAGAAACCAGAAAATACCTGAACATGCATCTGAGCACGCAACACACTGCTGTATCCAGCTATGGAAATCTTGTCATGCAACAGAAACTAGTCAGTCAAGGTTAAAGATCCCCAGCTAGGAGAACAAAATCAAGGCCTTGTAGATGAGCTTATGCTCAAAGATAAATAAATTAAAATATAATTTGAGAATGGCAAAGTGAAAACTTTCAAAGGAACAAAGAATACATGACTTGCCAGGAAAGGTAGCTATGGAGGTAACAGTAATGCTTTACAATAAAATACTTTTGCTAATATAAAGGAGGAAACAGGGGAGCAGTGAATAGTAGGACACACAAACACAGAGAAATAAAGGAAAAAGCACAACTACAGATACAGTAGAACTGAAATTTTAGCTAGTATAGATAGCTCTAGAGAGCTCTAATTGAAAAGAAAGAAAACACTATTGGATTACGTCTGTTGTGAGGTTCACACTCACGGTATATCTCACTGCCTGGCTTTTAAAAGAAAATTAATTTTTTTTGTGGATTACAGAAATAATTTCTACAGTAAATTCAACTAAGGTAGCAAACAATAACAAATTCAATGCACTAACAAAAAGATAAGCTATCATTAAGAGGAAAGCAGGCTTTTTTCTAGACGAAATTAAAAATGACCATTAAAATAAAACAATCTAATTATACGTTTCTTTAGCAGAAGGTTGTTTAGCCAACCAGAGCACTCAGTTGGCAGTACAAGCCAAGGCGACATTACTTTGCACATATGGTGCTTTTTGCAAACAAAACAAAATGGGACAAATTGAATGGCACCATCTCTACCCTACATCTACTAGAGTAGGGAATAAAAAACTTTAATTCTGAAAAAACACTGCACATTTGCTCTCAGGCTTTACCATGGGTGAAATACAGACCTCACACTAAGTCAATGGGAGTTTGTCTATAAGACCAAGATTTCGTCCGGAGAACATTATGGGTATATCTCATTCTCAAATGGCAATGCAACGCCAGTGATGGATGCACAGCAGACTCACTGGTGTACCTCCTTAATAGGCACACCGAACATTTATGATATGGTCCCTAAAGGTTCAGCAATAATAGTTCCTTAATGACCCCATACCAAATTCCTGTTGTCTTCTCGGCATTTAATATGGCAACAGATACCACCACTGAACACTGCCAAATCAAATGCCATCCCATCTCTGAGCTCCTGTTTCCCTGCATAATATGAAGAAACACCTGGCTTGAGTCAGTGATTACATAGCGCACCAGCACTGACATGAAGTTGCACTCACTTTTACACCAAATCCTTTTTGCTAACCATGATGCCTCCTACAGAGGTGCAAGATTCAGCAGGCACAAGTTCCAAAAGTAGAAGTGAGACAATTTACAATTAATAACTGAAAATCTGCCATCATACAACTCCTCTGTTCTCTCATCCTGAGCCTCCCCTTACCAAGACGGATCAAGTATTGACGTCAATTAGTACTCAATCTTTGGTACCCTGCCTGCTTCAGTGTTATCCATATGTTTCTTCTGAAATGTTATGCTGTCCTGAAATGCTATGTTGTTCTGGTGAACTGACTTGCAATTGTTTCAGTCAATCCAGTTCTCCATTAGGTACTCAGCGCAATTTTGACCTTGCAAAGACCAACACTCATTGTCCAGCGCTGCCGCCTTGTGCCACAGAGCTTTCTTTGCTGTCAGCAGCATCCTGCGGGTCTCCGGAAGGCAGGCAATGATCCTGGGAGCTGCTCGAAGGAAGCCGGCACCAGTGGCCACTGGGAGCCGCGCTGCCTCCAACGAGACACCGGCACACAGCCCAGGAGCAACAACAGCAGGTCTGTGCTGGACTTACCAATTAATCTCCTCTTCTTGAGATGCAGTAAATAAATCAGCTTCAGAGTTCAAAAGCAGACACTGAATATTCATTTGCCACCTTCTAAAAACTGCTGTGAAGTCAGTGAGTAGATCAAACTCACACACCATCACTGGTGTGTCATTTGGGATCCACTGTCCTCAAAAAAAGACCCCAAAACACCAAGGTATTTTAAATATGCATAATATGTCAACTTTGGCAAACTAAGGGAGGAATAAAATTCACCAGTGGGTAAAAAGATTAATGAGTTTCTCCTTCCTTCCCTTTAAAACTTCTCTCCTCCTTCAGCCTTCTTTCAGCTAGCACAACACACTCCTCCAGCCTACTTCGCCACGCAGAAAACCCAGCCTAAGAGCCTGCCTCCTGTACCTCTGGTACCTACTCCAACGAGTCACTAATGATGCATCTCATCTAAGGTATCAGACAACAAATACACTCTGCAAATTGTGTGAAACCCTTCAGTGAGTGTGGGTAAAAAAATCAAAGCCTCCCATGCCTCCAGATTTTTTGTGGCTGTATTTTATTATTATTATTATTATTATTATTATTATTATTATTATTGCTCAGCTAGCACAACACACTCCTCCAGCCTACTTCGCCACGCAGAAAACCCAGCCTAAGAGCCTGCCTCCTGTACCTCTGGTACCTACTCCAACGAGTCACTAATGATGCATCTCATCTAAGGTATCAGACAACAAATACACTCTGCAAATTGTGTGAAACCCTTCAGTGAGTGTGGGTAAAAAAATCAAAGCCTCCCATGCCTCCAGATTTTTTGTGGCTGTATTTTATTATTATTATTATTATTATTATTGCTTTGCAAACAAGGAAACCAATATGCAAATTCTCCTATGCTGCTGCTTCCTGACCCAGCTCCGCTGGAAACCCACAAAAGTGCTGGCTTTCAGATTTTAAAGGGAGATGAAGGAGAAGGTGAAAGAGGAAACAAAGGAGGGGTCACCACTCAGGGGTGCTCTTCACTTCAGGGCTACACGAGATACTAAAATATCCATTTTTTAGCAATTAAGGTCATCTAATCTCAAGATTGCAGAATTGTTTTTGGCACATCAGATGCTCATGAATCTTCCTGAAAGTGCTGCGATGTCCATTGGGGTATTAAATATTTATCTCTGCGAGCTTTTAAAATACAGATTTTTACTGTGCCAGAGGAAAGGGGTTTTTTTTATGAGTATTTCAATATTAAATTGAGTAACAGAATACTAGGAAAGAGAAACATTTTCTAAATCATCTTAAGAGAGGTGAAGAACTAAGTATATACACTAAGCATACTGCTTCCTCATTATTCTTCATATCTCAACCACAGCTGCAATGTGTTAGCTGCTTTCCGAACACAAAGATAAATATAGTCCTTGCACTGAACAGAGTATACCTTAAGAAGGCAAAAAACTGGTGAAAGACAATCAGTTCAAGTTGACAGCAGGTAAATCTCTTATTAGTAAAGACGGTTAACTGTTTTGGTATTTCTTCCCTGGTCATTTTTATACCATGTTCAAAATTCTCCAGTGGTGGCATCCACTGTATTTCTTTTTCTTCCCAGCCCACTGTCATGACAATAGAGCGAGCTGAATGGGACATTCTTCTTGTCCATCCCATGTATTCCCTTCCATGTGAAGGGCTTGTCTTCCCTCCCCACTTCCAGTCCCTCTCCGTGCATCCAAGCCAGGTAGACATGAGAAACCCAGTTGGCTTCTGGCACCTGGCAAGTTTCTGTTTGTGTGTATTACAAGAAGCCCTTACCATAACTCAAATAAAATGCTTCAGAATAGCTTCATCAAAACAAACAGATTTCCCAAAGACTCACTACAAACAAAAAAAACTCTCAATAAAACCCAGAAAGACTCAACACCCCACCCACAAAGCAACACAATGCCTATGTACCTGAGGACGCACATACAAGAAACATTCTTTTGCTCAAAATACACTTTAAGACCAAAAATCTTCTACTTCTTGGTTGGCTCTAAGTGAATACACATGCTGGCGTGACTCAGAAGTGATGGCAGACCTTCATGCAGATTTCAGCATAAGAAAATATGAGGACTCAGAATAACATGTGATACATACCACGGTTCATTTATCATCAGTATAATAGTTAACAGAAGTATATACACACACACACCCTGGGGGCGGGGGGAGGCGGTGGCAGTAGAAGTGTGTGCACGCATGCCTGCATCCCACCCTCTCTGTGTATTGCCAGCAATTGTAGAACTCTCTTAGAAAGGATCAATTTCATGCTTTATTGTTGGTGGGTGTCCCCGCCCCCCTTAATTATTTGACTCAGAGGTACGCTTTAAAACAAACGACAAAACCCAGCAGAAACAAACCACCTAGTCTCTCCAATCAGGTATGACCTAATTCTTAAACCAGGGCTAGCTGAGCTAGCCACAACAGCAGAATTGCTTAGTTACGTAGCACAGTAATCCAGCATCGTGGTTCCCCAGCTCCCACCAACGGTACTTACTAGCCAAGAGACAAAGTGCTTCCTTTGACCTGGAAGAGCTTTGCTAATGCACCCTCTTTTCTCCTGGAACTAGTTATCTAGAGTCAAAACAAGCCAAGCTGAAAACCACTGAGTGCAGCTCTCCTTGACTAAGAGTCTATGAGCTCAGTAAAACAGACATTCTTGGTAATGACAGTTGGTTAAGGACCTCTACTCGAGGCTCACATATAATTACTGGCAAATCATAATTTCAAAGTAATCCAGATGCCAACTTGTGGCTTACAGTAGTCTACCTCATTTCTTTTCTCCCTTGGACAGTAAACAGATAACCCTTGTACCATGTTATACATTATTAGTATTAACTTACAAAATAAAATCTTAGAGGTTTTTGTGCCTGATCAGACCCTCTGCTTTATCTTGAAATCAAAACTCTAAAGAGGATGATTTAAATAACCATATCTGAATAAAGATAAGTGAAACACAATTTTCCTACCAGCTTGGATCTACTGTTCCCAGACTCCTTCCAAGAGATGACAAAGAAAACCAGGTTTGAAGAAAACCAAAAAAAGATGATAAATAGAGCAGGACGAGAGACAGATTTAGGAATTGTATACTGCGTTTGGATCACTTGGATATCGCTGTTTGGGATGGAAAGGATCAAAGATACTACCACGAACACTGTGTGTCTGAGATAGGTGAATGAAAGAAATGTTTAAACCACAGTATGTCAACAACCTTGTAATTTCATCTCAACTGGAGACTTCACATTTCCTGCTAGGCTACACAGGACATTGTGCAAAGAAAATACACAGGGAAAAAAAGGCCACAGGGGAAAAAAAAGGCCACCTTATCACACACTGCCCCGTGAAAAGACAGGTGAACAGAAATGAAAACACAGGGAGCACTGCTCAGTTTTACAGTTCTGGGGAACATATGTTTGTATGGCTGCAAATCCAATTAATGTTTCAGGGTTAATGATCTGTAGCCAAAGAACCAAACTCATAAATGCTGTAATCCAAACTCTAAAAGGCTGTAAAGCTCCCTCGCAGTGCAGTTCTGATCTAAAACATCGCCCAAAGCTGAGGAGCTTTAGGTTTGAAGGAATGAATGAATCGTGGTTCACACTTCTGCTCTTTGGCATTGCAAACCCTTCACCACAGGGTAGGGTTCTGCTCTGCGGCAGCTCTTCCAAGAGGAACTCCAGAAGGAGCTTTGACAGGAATGCAGAACCATGACAAGACTCTGCACGCAAGCAAATGCCACACTCCAGCTGTTGCCTCATGTAGTGCTAAGCATGTACCTTAAAAAAAAAAAAAATTCAAGAAAACCAAAGCAGACACAATCCCCTACTAGACAGAGAACAAGAGATCAATTACACAAGACTGATGACAGAGTAGTATTGGAAACTGGATGGATCATAAGGGCATGGGTAGAAAGATCCCATTACAGGGAAAAATTGGATTAGAACATCAGTTTGAGCACAACAAACTAATGAACATTACAAATAGACGGACTGATTGTTTTTCAGATCACACAGCTGTTGGTAGCCACTACAAACATCTACATTAGAGTATGTTTGCCTTGATGATTTAAACCTGTGCTACTAATTTCTTCTCTACTTCTGAGCCTAAAGGACTTGGATATCCCTTTGTTTCCCTCTATGTTTTTCCTTTTTAAAGGTTATATCTGTCTGCAGACATACGTAAATCATTACAGTATTTAATAAGGCCTTTTATCACGGACCACTGAGCAGGCTTGTGCCTGAGACACAGCATGTAGGTCACATAATTAACCATTTCTTATGCAGCCAACAGAGTCTTGGAAATTCCACTTACATTTTATTTAATAGTTTAAAAATAAAACAAACTATCATACCATTTTATGCTTTGGAAGATCAAGTATCTTAAAATATAGCCACCCTATTCTGAGAAAGAAATATGTTCCAGTATATTTGCCAGCTATACAAGAAAGCTTAACTTACATTTTATTTAATAGTTTAAAAATAAAACAAACTATCATACCATTTTATGCTTTGGAAGATCAAGTATCTTAAAATATAGCCACCCTATTCTGAGAAAGAAATATGTTCCAGTATATTTGCCAGCTATACATGAAGAAAGCTTACATTGATTCCAGATGAAAATATTGGAGATGATCAAAGCTAAACTGAGTAACAAAAGAATAAAGAGATCTTATTCAATTAATGAACAAGCAAACACTTTCATTTAATTGATGCGAATAGACTGCAATGCATCCATTTGCTCAGAGAAATACTGACAGTTGTCACATAAAAATTCTTAATTACAAAAAACTCAAAATGCAGAATCAAAAGCATACTACTAAGATTTTTCAATATTTCCAGCTCTCTGTTGCAGTTCATGTTGTATTATTTGAATTGCTGAAAATGTGCATGCCATACAAAAATAACAACACAGATATTCAGGTCACAACAGAATTCAGAAATCCACTAATAATTGCTACTTCAAGCAGATGATTGTAAACTAAACTTCTGCGGAATAAAATATGAGGGCTTTACAAACACTGTAAAATAACCTTTATAAAAAAATTACTTCTCTAGAGCAGGTCAATATTGAACCTTCTGCTTTCACAGTCCCTTACTCATTCTCCAAGACACTACATTCTCATTTTTTCCAGACTCGCAGACTCCAACACGTAGGATGACAAAAGTCCCTCTCTTGTTTTGAGTTTAATACTTCTGTCTCAGTGGTTCCTGCTGGCTCACAGCCAGAGGTCAAATCTGCTCTATCAAGGCAAGAAAATGTTGCAGGACCGTTGTGCTGGTTCAAGAATTTTTGAATCCAAATTTCTTATTCATTACTATATTTCTGAATCAAGTAAAAAATCTAGTCAGTTGAGCACAAATGGCATGGACACTATTATTCTCTACTAATACCCTTTTGCTATATGTAGTTCTGAAGAAATTAAAATCACCTTATTTTTTCCTCCAGTCTTCTCAGTAAAGAATAGGCTTTGATTTTAAATGCTTTGCAGATACCTTGACTTCACATCCTAAAGGGATGGGTTTATGGACTTTACTTTGAGCTATTAAGGGTGGTTTAGGTTTCATTTTAATACAGTGAAATAAAAAACATGCTTCCTCAGTGAAGAAAAGGCAGTCATATTTTTCACCAGAAACTAATAAAGGATGATTGTTGCAATGATGCTCAAATTAGGGTCTATCTTGCAGAATAACTGAACTGTTAGGATAGCTCAAGCAGGTTTCATTATTCTGCAACACACAAAAATGACCCCAACAAATACACAAACGCTTTGTCAGTAAAGACAAGCCCTGCAGGAGTTTACAGGGCATGAAAGAATGTGTGCATTCATTTCTTAAAAACTAATGCTCTGCACTTTTTATCTTTAACCTTAAATGTTGCATTTTTCTGACGAGGGCTCTTCTGCAGGCTGATAGACGTAAGTCATTCTAATGCAGCCAGCAGCACTTTATTCAGTACTGTGGTGCATAAATTCAAAGGTAAAATGCATGACATCCAACTTAAAAAAAACAACAACAAATCAACAACAACAACAAAAAAAACTTGTGTGGTGCATAAATTCAAAGGTAAAATGCATGACATCCAACTTAAAAAAAACAACAACAAATAAACAACAACAACAAAAAAAAACCCTTTAGGTGAACTCTCAACCTTAGTGAATCAATGGAGAAAAACGTTTTGCCTTCACTAGAGTCAGGATTTCATGTGTCTTTAGAAGCAACATTGTTAAGAGTAATTTGTTTTCTGCAGAAATTATGTTTACAACAGGATCCAAAGTCAATGAAGTTAAATCACTTTTGATTGATTCCCACTCTTTGAAAACGACTCAAATGAACATGAATCCCGAGTCCAGCAAGCTTGAGCCGTGGTGGGCCTCCCACATTTGAGGACCCACTTACTGTCACGCTGCCTCCCTGCAGCACCCTGAAGCGATCATCCTCAAGCATACGGAATAATGCATACCCGCATAGGAGCAACACGGCATTATGATGTACTGCATATCTCATGTTTTTAAGTCCCTTACGAGATAAATATTACCTCCCACTCCCTTTTCATTTTGATGAAATGCAGGAAATTCTGGCAAGGAAGACCTCTGGTTTTTTAAAGTGAAATTTAGAGCTAGAACTAATACCATAATAAATATACATGCTGGCTAAAGCTATCTAAATATTGCTCTGTCATTCAACACAATGTTTCATTTTAATTGATTTTTAAATTAACTTCCTCCATAAATGTACCTTTCAGGTCCACAATGGACATAACCCATAGAGCAACACGGCATTATGATGTACTGCATATCTCATGTTTTTAAGTCCCTTACGAGATAAATATTACCTCCCACTCCCTTTTCATTTTGATGAAATGCAGGAAATTCTGGCAAGGAAGACCTCTGGTTTTTTAAAGTGAAATTTAGAGCTAGAACTAATACCATAATAAATATACATGCTGGCTAAAGCTATCTAAATATTGCTCTGTCATTCAACACAATGTTTCATTTTAATTGATTTTTAAATTAACTTCCTCCATAAATGTACCTTTCAGGTCCACAATGGACAAATAACCCACAGTTGTACCACGCTGTTTTCAAACTGTATATATACAACATATAACATAACTCGTACATAAATATATATTTTTTTTTAATGTATATATATACACACACAAATACACATTCTGCACTTTTTTCATTAAAAATCTATGCAATGGAATGGTAAACTTTGTGACATTGCAGACTAGAGCAGGCTATTTCCCTGAGCCGCCCTAAACTGGCACGCTAATGTAAATAATTGAAGAGAAATACAAAAATTTCATCTGATGAGTTCATTTTATAGCAGCAAGATGATGAACAGACATTCAAGAGGCAGTTCACAATCAACAGGCCATTCTAAAGCTGGAGCTGACAGAGGCTATATATTGTTTTAGAGGTGAAAAGGTTGGTCTCCAGTGGGGAGTATGAAGGGCTGCAAGCTGTGATTACCTCTGCAGTGTATTAGCAAAGATGCTGGCAAGCTGATGGGGAAGTCTGCTCAGCAGAGGCTGAGCCAAACTGGGAGCTCCCTGTGCACCAAATCCATCGGTCTGCAGAATGGCAACTGGAGCTTTTTGCCTGTGGGACATGAGTATGCAGTTTCTGTCCTCTCCTGAGGGCTCCTTCATCAATCATACACAAAGTACTGCGGGCCCAGAAAGAGTTTACTGTGCTGCACCACAAAACAGTGAATAAACTGTGATTAAAAGCAATTAAAAATAAGAAACATTAAAATATTAGGAAGTGCAGATTCTTCCAAGAAAATTAAAAAAAAAAAAATCTCTTACAGCAGCAGCTAGGTTTTTCTCATGTTCTGCACAACAGCCATGGTTTGTTAAATGGTTGTGTACAGCAAGATGCTGTACACGGACCCTGGCCAAGAAAAACTGCACCATGCTTCTCCATGAGAAATGGTACTGAAGATGACACTGGCACTTCGACCTAGTGAAGCAATAGAAAACTCTTCTTAAACAGCCACCACTGGAAGAAACATCATCATTAAAGAAAACCCCAAACCCAGGTATATTCATGTTTTCTCAAACATGGCCAGCACTTCCTGGTAGAGTAACTACAATTTTAACAGCACTGTTTCACTTTGGAAATGGTTTCCCGTTACGTGGAGGCCACGGCAGCGCATTCGGTGCCCCACAGTTGCAATTTCAGGGGCAGGGCATGCCAGCTCCAGCACCGCCTCGCCCAGCTGGCAGCCAGGGAAGCTACCTCCCCACGGGGAGAGCTGTCACTGGCATGCACCTAAACTGCCCAGGCGACCTGGCACTCACAAGGTAGTAACTGCTTCAAGGGAAAAGTGTGACCCACACAGCTCCCATCTGCATAATTTATCCTCCTGTAATGTAATTGCTATCTATGTTCTTACTACTCCAACAACAATTCCAGGTCAACAGACCTGCGGCAGACAAAGCTGTTGTCAATACTGGAACTTAACGGGCCAAGAACATATTTTGATTTGAAACAAAAGTGTTTTATATTTTATATTCTCTTTTCCCAATCCTGTAGAAATCTGGCAGCCCAATGCAAACCTTTTGTACAGTGTATCTTAATAAAGCAAATACTGATAATGCTCGCGAATTCAAGACATAATTAATGCATTACAAACCTGGAAATTAATGGTAAATTTTAAAGCAGTTTCCATTCTCTTTCACATGAGGAATAGCTTTGTGATATATTTTTCTAATGAAGGCTACAAATAAAATCTTTCCCTCTATATCTCTCCTGCTGTTCAGTCACCCATGTCCTGATTCTGCATGAAAGGTTTGCATCTAATTAGATCCCAGAGATACATGGGATTTCTAAGAGTGAAAGACATATAACATTTTGCAGGATCTAATTATAAATCTTGAAGTGCCCAAGAAATTAAACTACATTATCCCAGATATTTATATTACACATATATTATAATAATTAAACATAATGTAACTCTGTATGCCATTAAAAAAGTAAATCGCTTAGATTTGGGAAAACACTACATCTTCCTGTGCCCTGGACTAATCTTCATATTTGATTAAACAAGGCTCCATTTAGGGACAAGGTGGAAGCAAATATCCTCTAGATGGAAATCTGTATTATGATGTACCTCACATCATGACATTATCACTTATAACATCACCTAATGACACAACAGATGTCAATAGTAATAAGTATCAACCATGGAGAGAGACTGAATGAGCAAACACACTCTCCAAAAGTTCTAATGTACAAAATGAAAAAGACGTTATTTAACAAAAAAAACGTTGAGGAGATGTATTTTAGTGCTTTAGTCTGCTATTTTCTAAAACTGCTTTCGAAGCAGAATGTTTTCGAGCACCTGCATCATTTACCTGCAGCATCTCCATAGCTGGGAGGGTGCCTTAATGCTGCTAATGGCAGACAGCCAGATTCAGAACGAACCAACCAGTTTAGAAACTTGCCATCCCCACCACTCACCATTGCTACCGAGAAGCTGCAAGGATGGAAAGATGGATGAACTTTTGCTATACTACAGTGATTGTCAAGACTGACCTCTTTCTGATTCACTGGATGTTTCAAACAGAAGATCTGTGTTTTGACTCATAGTTTTGAAAGCTACTAAAATGACTACCCGGATGGTGAGAGGGGGAAGAAACTAAGGGCACCTTTTTGTGTTTGAAAGAAACAAGGAAAAAACCCTAACCCCAAACTCCACTACAATGTTTATTTTGGTTTTAGGTTGGGTTTTTGTTTAGTTGGTTTTTTTAAGTTCTTATTCCCAGATTATCATTCTTCCCTCTGAAAACCTAACATAAGCCAACACCAAAAGGAAACAATTTTTGTAAAACTAAACTCTTATTCTATAGTTCTTCTGATTTAAAATACTTCAGAACATCATTTAATGAAAATCCATGAGCACTAAGCATAATCTGCTTTCCTGCATTTTGTGAAAGCTTTCTTGCATTTCCACACCATCTCATCAATGCAAAAATCAGTATTTCCAAAGACACACTTAGTTTTCTATGGGAGTAGCTTAGTGTTAAAAGAACTATGTACACACTGTTTAGGGTAATCCCAAAAAATACAAAATTCTGCTGTTCACAAGAAACTTTCAGCTACTGGCAAGAAGATTCTTTGAAAAAATAAAACAAAACAACCAACTCCTCCCTCCTGACCAAGGTGCTATTCAAATTGTTGAGATGAAGACCAGAACTTTTCTTCTGCTCATTCTTATAAACTTATCCACACTGGTTATAATTATGGCTTAGGTTGCAACTAAAATGATTACCTACTCAGGAGTTAAAGTAAATGAAATTATGTGTCAAGAACTTTCAAATAGAGAATATAGACATTTTAAAGCTACCCTACAAGACCTTGGAAAAACTCCACCCAAGGTTACAAATCTGATGGCCCACGGTTAAAAATAAAAGGCAGAAAACACAGAGCTGCTACAACAGTCAGGGAAACAGGGACTCATAAGAAGATGGCAACCCTCCTAGACTTATTATGAATAATTAAAAGCACTTGGCTTGTTTACTTAAATAAAACTAAGCTGAAGAAGAGACATAATTGCCTGCTATAAATGCACTAGAAGATGGCTAAACATAGAATAAGAGGATAAAAAATGGCCTCGAAAAGTTTAGGTTAAAAGGTTTTTGACCATCAAAGGAAGGTAATACTTGAATCGGTTTGTCAGTAAGACTAGTCAAGGCAAAAAAAAACCAAAACAAAAACGTTTAAGAAGAAACTTGAAATTAATACATGGGATTATATATTGTGGTTCCCTATAAGTGTAAAGGAATGGGTTCAAGATTTCTTCTAGTCCTCTACCCTAGGTCCTATACAGGTCCTATCCTAGGGAATGAAAACCAAGGATTGTTTTTGAAAGAAACAAATTCCTATTGTGAAAAACAAGCAGAAGTACCATTTTGGAAGAAAAACTGTTGAAGACACCTAATTTTTCTTTTAGATTTAATCTTTTTTTGTAAGAAGACTTAAGATGGAATAAGATCTTCAGATTTAATTAATTGAATTGAATCCATTAATTGAAATTAATTGAACTGAGGCTTTTTGTAGTGTTTCATGTGCTCATTGAGAAGATTATACGCAGCACAAGGTGGACTGTGAAACTGCCGGAAAATGTGGAATACTTCCTGTTTGCACCAATAATTTTAGAAGCTACTCTGACTGTGAGAGAGAATTATGGATTTCAGCGTGAAAAGATAACCCTTAGAATTACTAGACATGGCAAAAACTCCTCCTCTCTGGTTACGTCTTCACTTGCATCAGAAATGAGACTCATCTCCATCACCAAGAAGACACGCTGATTATTTACTAATGGTCCTGTGTCTAGCCAGGATATTTGCTTCTGGAGAAGACCTGAAACAAGCAAATGTAGGATGTCCCCAAAACACACATACCTGCCTCCATAGCAAGAAAAGCAGCAGAGAGATGGATATTAACTCTTTGGGGGGCACATAGTATTTTGTAAAATTATTTCCATAGTGCTGTTTACAGGCCACTTTCATGACAGCCACAAGTGGTCTGACAAGTCAGCTTGCCAGAAACATCCCTCACATCACTCCAAAAAGCCCAACTGGTTAATCCCCAATGCCCAGGTAATCCATAGTTCATCACCAACTCATTTCCCATGTCTCCAACTGTGTTTTCATTCACCTACAGGTAAGTCATTAAATTTAAATACCTGGTAAAAACATCTCCTACCTCTATCCCTCTTGGAAATAGTGTCCTTCTCTTCCTTTCTTTGAAGATCCTGAGCATTTACTGGTTTCTAAAGTAGAAAACAGACCTTTGGAGCAACTGCCTAGTACTTCCACAGGTGTAAATACATTCTTCCCATTCTTAGACATTGATATATAGCTGAAACTACTCTAAAACGGCAAGGCTGGAAAGTGAAGCTCCCCTGAACAGGCTAATGCGGACAGGGAATTCGAAAATCCATGCTTAACACAGAAAGACGAAATTAAGCCTTAGCAGAAAACCACATTTAAAAGGAAAGAATAAAAGCGAGCCCAAATGTCAGGCCAAACAGGCCAATTTTGAAAAGATTTTGGAGAAACTGAGTCACACGAGCTTTCCATTTTTCATCCCATTCCTAGGGACAGAGACAGGTTTCCCCAGGAGGTCCAGTTCCTTTGCACGAATGCAAGGAAAAAATTTAGCATCTTTCTATACTTTTACACACGGCCATCATATTTTACAACAATGTAAAAAGAGACAGCCCAGAATTGTCCTGGTTTCGGCAGGGATAGAGTTAATTTCCTTCCTAGTAGCTGGTACAGTGCTGTGTTTTGGATTTAGGATGAGAACAATGTTGATAAGGCACCGATGTTTTAGTTGTTGCTAGGTAG
>NW_008795334.1:1857071-1866698 GCF_000699145.1 Aptenodytes forsteri | reverse complement strand
TATTTTATTTCAATTATTAAACTGTTTTTATCTCAACCCACGAGTTTTTATCACTTCTACTCTTCCAATTCTCTCTCCCATCCCACCGGGGAGTGGGGGGGAGAAGTGAGTGAGCGGCTGTGTGGTACTCCGTTGCCAACTGAGGTTAAACCACAACAAGAATTTACAGTCCAGGATCAGTAAAAGCATCTTTTTACCTCCCTTGAAACTCAATTAGGAAGGCACAGGTTGCTCTAGAAATTAACCAGGAAGATTATGATCTGTCTCCTGGGAAGTTCCAATTCAAAACTCATTTCCAGTTGTGCATGTTTCACATGCAGAATTAGGATCCTTGTCAAGTGCAATGATCCATCTTTTAAAGAAACTCCTACCAAAATAAATTACTGAAATCAAGAAGCTGGATGTAATCATTCCCCCCTTTCCCCCGCTTCCCCTTCTCTTTTATGGCCTTGTGCAGACAACCTGCACCAAGATGCCAAGGATATGAAGCTCTGAACTGCATCTTAAGCACGTGATGTATACAGAACCATTTGCTGTTTATTGACAATTTTGAATGCTTAACTGTGTTGCTGCATAAATCACTTTTCTTACAAGAATTACATGATACACTTTTCCCAAAACTGACATTTTTGCAGCGCTACAATCTTTGCAGAAGTTGACAGACTCTGGGGGAAGACAACTACTTCAGCTTTCCACAAGGTGGCATAGTTCCCTTTGCTGAAAGACAACATTACTAGTGCCATTGAGGACATTTAATTTTTTTCTTTAATTTTTTTTCAAACGTACTAGCCACTGTCATGAATAGGTTTAAATAGGTTTAAGATCGTTAAAATCTCTCTAACAAGGTTCATTTTAACAAATTCTTCCAAAAGAGAGTTTAATGAGTTAAAAAAAAGCTTCCTTCTCTTATGCTGAAATGAAGAAAAATTATCTGTGCTTGCTGCCACGCAAAAGCAAGCTTTAATCAAATATAGTTAAGGCACGTCACGTGGCAGAGAAGAGCCTAAGGGGCTAAAAAATTGGATTTTCCAAGTCTCAGGTCATCAGTTTCAAATCCTATCAGAATTCTTTCAGTCTCGCAGTATTTTGGGTAAAACGGGCTAGCAAGGAATCCACCTACCACACCCACTTCCCATCCATGTGAGAATTAAAGATCCCAGAGCATTTTCCACAGGTGAAGATTTTCCCTGCTGTTTCCAGACCACTTCCCATCCCTGTGGGGTGCGGCCATTCTGCAGCTGCTTGTCCTGTCCTCGGGACAGAGGCAGATGCACTGAACAGCTCTGCCCACAGCCTCTCCTGCTGCAAAGCAACATCAGCGCTGCTGAGCTTCACCCGCAGGACCACACACGCGGTCACTACTGCCCCTGCACAACATCCCCATCAGGCAGTGCCAGACAGCAGGTAAGGTCCTTTGATTCAAGTGATTTAAAAAAAAAACAAAACAAAAAAACCCCAACAAACCAAAAAAACCAAAACCAACCCAAACATGTATAGTTTCTCCTCTGTTTCTTGTCTTGCTCCTCTCAGTCACTTCTGTGAATGTTTCAGCACTCAGTTTTGACTACCCGTTTGAGTGTCAACAGCATGGTTTTGCCTAAACAGGAGAAACAAAACCAGCTCTGACAGACAAAAGAGGACAAGCTTTTGGCATTGACCCATTTCCCTGACACCGGATGGGTATCAGTTCATAAATTTTGAAGTTTAAACAGCAAGCCAGAGAGGGAAGGGAGATGATGACACGAGTTATTCGCCCACACAAATACTGCTACGGTTCTCCATGCAGGAAGGGCTCCTAATTCTACCCAGTGCAAATCATCTGGGAAAGAGTCAGACATATCAAAATACTGCCTCCCTATAATGCTTTCCATACCGTACGGCTTATCTTGAAAGGAACAGCTTTCTGGTTCTGAGGGCTGGTACCTAATGCTCATCACTCCTCTCCATTTACTGTGCTCAGAATTTAGTGCTTGTCATTGTAACAAGCACAGCTGAAACCCTTGCTTTTTAGCTGCCAGCCTGCCAAGCAAAACACATTTATTCACATCTGATTTAAACATCACAAGACAAATAATCAAGATGACAAAGAAGTTTAAGTACCCCGATCAGTCTGTTTTCTCTCCTAAAATACATCATTAATGTTATTATAATTATTAACTCTGTTACATACTGTCTTCCTCCGTGTAAGTAGCTTCTGATCCTGTCAGTCACTGCAGGTGTATGGCACAGCCAAAACACTCATTTAAATTACTTGGATTTCCAATTATAGATATTCACAAACATCCTTAAAAATGGATGCAACCACAAGGCAAAACCATCAACAAGACAAATCTGGAGATATGTATACAAGCATTCAACACCTTCTGCTGCTTCTTTCTCCTCAAAAAACTTAGATTACAACAGTAAAGGCTCTGATTTAATTATGGTGCTGTTCACATGATGGTCTCATTTTTCCCTATAAATTTTATCCTCAAACTAATTTGCATTCTCTGTTCTAAAATACAAAGTTCCTTGTCCTAAAAAGTAACTTCCTTGTTACTAGCTGCGAGTTCAAGCAGACACATAAATAAGGAAGAATACTTTAAAAAGGGACAAACTCGAGAATAAAGAGCAAATTCTGTCACAGAATGGCCCAGGAAGCTATCCAGCCACGACAAACAACAGAGCCCCCTCTCACTCAGGACAGAAAACTCACTTAGCTGTGCAAGGGGTCAGTTATTACAGTTGAACAGTAGAATCTTGATCTTTAACATTCAATTTCTTGGCTTACATGATTTTAAAATAAGTCACACTTTCCTGACCAAATTGAACGAAGCTTTAAATCTGCAAATTCCTTTGATGGAATTAGTCTTGCATGGTCAATCTACATTGTGCCAAGAGGAGGAGTACAGTTAATTTCAAAACCTAGGAGACATTCTGCACCTTGCAAGTTATGCTTACAATTGCAAATTTTTAATTATTATCTCATTGTGGATCTTCTTACAGACCTTGGCTTCTGGATCACTGTTGATGCTACAAGAATCATCATCATCAGATTGTGGACCATTTCTGTTACACACACAAAAAAAAAAAGACAAAAATCAATCTTAAAATCATATAAAATTACAGCACAGCACAAAATGGAGCTGGTCATTCCACGGAGACTTCCAAAGTCATTTTACCTGAGCTTCAAAGAGGCATAGCGTAACGTTGCTCCTTCAAACTCTTTCAGACTTGGGTCTGGGTTCACAGTGGCTGCATGCAGATCCTAGAGATAAAGGCAGTGCTATTAGTATAGTATTAAGTGCTATGAATATAGTATTAAGTACACCATCATGTTATTTCTTATTTCAAAGGGAAATTAAATCCTCCCTGCAAAGAAGCGATAGTATTTCTGGCTGAAGTTGAAAAGAGGCATGCATATATTCTCAAGCTGCATTTCATTCAGTGCAGGCATCTTATTCGTTACATCATGGCAGTTGCCCTGCTAGTTTAGACTGAATCCATCCCAAGTGGAAAGATCAGAAAAGGCAGCATGTTTGTGAGCTAGACAACCCTAGCAGTACCCCCATTCACTTTGGCCTAGGTTATGAATGACATTCATGGAAAAATAAAAGGGGAAAAAAAACAGCCACTGCCATGCAAAAAACAAGTGTAATAGTATTAAAGGTTCTAAAATCTGACAATATACTTGCCTTCCAAATGTCACTATTAATCTTTCCCCCATTCAGTACAGCAAAATCACTCCATGGCTGTTTCTAGACACATAATTATTCACACAGGAAGAAGCACATTGATAAAAAAAAAAAAAAGAAAAACACAAGACACTGTTGTTAGCATTGATATTTACAGGATGGGTTAGGGAACAGATCACCTCAAACTTCAACTAATTACTCCACTATACCATGGCATTTGGAGGAAAGGGGAGAGAAGACATGCCTCTAACAGTTACTTACCAAAACAAATGATTGAAACAAGGAAAGTTAATATAAATTAGGAACAGACAATGAAATTACTCTTTAACTATGATTTTAAAAGCAAGCAAAATGAACCTGAATATGAATGTTGGCCACAGCTGCTACAGCCTTCATAAACAGCAATTAAGGGGAAACATTAGGATTTCTGTTTGATTAGCACTTTTGTTAAAAGACCCTAACACTATTGGAACTAGAAATACTGAAACACAATGATATATACAACGATAACAGGGTAAAAATCAAATATTTCTAGAGAGAAAGCACAAGAAAAGGACAGCAAAGGGAAGGAGGATTAGTAAGGAGTGCAGAGAGATTTCTTGCTGAAAAAGTAGTTTTGTAAAGTCTAGCAGCTTTTTTAAAAAAACAACAAAACCAAAAAAAACCCCAAACAAACCACCCATCCTCTCATTTTCCATTCAAGTTTCTCAAAATTTTCAGAGGTGTTCACTGGTACGATCAAGCAAGTAGCAGTGCATTTACCACTATAGCAGCCTGAGGTTCATCCTTCTCTGTAATGCCTGGGAGGAACAGCTGATGTTAGAGTTTCCCCTCTCCTCTTCCCCACAAGGACAGAAATCCCACAGTCCTGAACCAGAGTCAGGTGGGACAGGAGATCTGGTTGCCAAGACACCCAGAGCCACCTCTTTGTAGTTTCACCAAATCAAGTATTCCTGTAATTATTAGTGGCCCCTTTTAAGATGAGCTCTCCCAGGTTGTCCAGCTCAGCCCCAAGATGAAGTGGTATCTATTAATATGGCCCAATGCATTGATTTGCAGGGTGGACCTCTCACCTCAGAAGTGTTCTCAGTACATCCCCACTGGAGGAATTATTTGTGAGAAACAACTCCCAGGAGTAACTATTCCCTGACATGCCTTTGAATTAATCGAGTTGCCAGCTTTTCCTACTAAGCCCCTCCTCTTTAATTATTAGCTGCTAGTGGTTATGTTACCTACAGAAGAGCTTCTAGAGGTGATCCAGGCCTGGAATGAGTCAGGCTATAAGACGACACAACTACCATCACCAAATTCTGCCATAATCTCATTGAAAATGAAACCCTACAGCTTTTTCTCTGCACAGGAAATGGGAAAGAGGGAGCAAAATCTCTGAAATTTGGAAAAGAACGTTACAAAAGATGACTTCCTTCACAAAGGAATTCATTTGGAAACACACAGGAGAAAAGAGCCATCTAAAACTAAGTCAAATTTAATCAGCTGTGCAAAACCAAAATACATTTTCATGCTTTTGAGGGGGAGGAAGGGAAGGAATGTTCCAGGTTATTCATATTTAGCATTTATTAGCATTTTTGTTAAATCTGCAGGATTTTTGCATAATGCTTAACCCATAATTGCTTTGGATTGAAATTTACCAATTATCTTGTGAAAGAAAAATTGCCTTGCAGCCTGTGCAGAAGACATTTTTGCATTTTTTCCTTTTTAAAACTGTTTCTGCCATTTGTATGCATTACAGCATCATTCCTCCCTACCCATTTTTTTCTGATTCTCTGTTCAACAATAGTAAGTAACTGCTTTTCTTTATGCTAAATATCCAGAGTAACTACAACACAAAAATGGCTGACTTGATCTGTTCTTTGTTGACTGCTCTCAGCTGTAAGCCACATTCTACCAAATGAAGCAAAACTGTATATTAGGTCATTTAAGAGACAGAGACACAAAATAATTAAAAAAAAAAAAAAAAAAAAGAAAAAAAAGGAGGAAACAAGACAAAGGGTAAAAAGGCATTACTCCGGAGGAAAGAAAAAAAAAAAAAAGGTGTTTCTAAATGTTTATATGACAAACTCAAAAGCTGAAAGAGCCCAAATAAACTCATCTCAAGACTAGCACATGATGCTTCACAGACAAATGTGATAAAAGTATTTTTTATGGACTCACAGAAGCCTATTGGGACAGATACGAAAGGCTACCCATGCCAGTCTTCAATCCTAGATTATACTCTTTCATCTGCCTAAAACCTATACATCCCCCAATCTTTTCAGAAGAAAGCAATACAAATTCCAGCACGTGGGAATGAGCTAAACCAGCCCTCCCAAGCCAGATTATCTCGGAGCACAGGCTTCCAAACAGCAATGAGAAAACCAGCAGTACACAGCTCACACGTGGTCCAACTTGGACCTGGAAGCTGTCCACTACAACTGCTGCTGCCAATGGTAGCGCTGGGATAAAGGCGTTTGGGAGCCCCTATTCTAGATCGAATTCCACATCTTTTGTGAAGTGTCAGATTGACCGTATCACAGACATCCAGGTTAATCTTTCACGGGGAGGGAGAGGGGGAGCACTTGGCATAGGCTGCAGTGCAGTGAACAGGGACTGAAACCAATATCACCTGCAAGTGACCTGGAGATGATTAGGTGCTGGCAAGTATTGATTGTGAAGAGATGAAAAACCAAAGATTCACAATAGCTGACACTGTTAAATCTAGATTACAAATTATTTCATTACCTACCCCTATCTCTTAACCCCACACCATGGCTTATTTCCCTCTTACTGCTCTGTAGCAGCGTTCTGCTCAGAACCAGCTGAATCCCAAAGGATTCTTCCTCCAGTTCCCTCTTAATAAAGCTCAATATCTGTGGTTTCAAGAAATGCAAGACTTTTCCTAACAGTTCTCATTGTAACTCCAGCTACGCCCCTTCTTTGTAGCAGTTTCAGAATTTGGCAGTGCACAAAGTCCCGAGTCCAGTTCACACTCTTGTTTTGAACTCCATTACTGTAAGTCTGCTGGTATTGTATTGCAATGCTATCTTAATAACCACTCAGTCAAAAAATCAGTATTGTTTAGATAATGGTATGTAAGATGCTTATCAATGAATGCAGAAACCTTCAAGAGACAAATGCCTTCATCTATACCTACAATTAAAATAACCATATAATATCATACTAATACAAATTTTGGAAACTTGCTTATTTTCTGTATCATCTTTTACACTACAGTATATGGTCTTGATGCTGCCACAGAACTGTATATGCATAAATTTTTGCTGGATCAAATTCCTTGCTGAATTAGAACTGCCATATCAAAACCTAGATGAGCCTACTACGTACCCACATACATGGCATTTCAGAATGACTCCTCAAATGTTTTATTTAATACATCTACGCTGTATTAAAATCTATGTTGTTATAATTCATACATTTCGTATTCTTCATGAAGCTGCTGAGAATTAATGATCATTATTATAATCACAAACTATTCTTCATTTAAAGCAAACAAAATTGTGAAAGGTTAAAGGTACATCTGCCACATTACCAGCAGGTCTGAAATTTTCATTGTAAAGACATTTTAAAGAGAGACAGAAAAATATTTGAAATGAATATACGCATCTTCTCTCTGCAATTTACCAACCATACTGATTTCTGGGTTTTTGTGAAAGACATCTATAACTTACTAATTAAAGTCCTGTTCTTCATATTTTAGAGTAAGAAAAATACTTAATGGTGAGGTTATATTCCTGTAATGTACATGTGAGTGATTTATACTGGAAGCAAGTGCAGCACTTTACATTCAGCATTTCTGGATATTTTTTTCTTGTTTTCTAGCTGAATGATAACAATTGCAGTTCTTTCTCCATGAACCCTCTCAGAAATAATTTCCAGCGTGCTTGGTGCACAGTCCATTCCGCGGGAGCTTGACTGATGTAAACCATAACTGAAATGTTGTGGTCAAGTTTGCAAACCTTATGAATAGCGTTTATGAACATGTGGGAGCAATCTTTCTAAAATAATGAACAAGAATGTACATTTTTAAGCCTATACAGGATAAAAGTTTCAGGGTCAAGATGGTAATACCTACTTGAATGTTCTTAACTCCTCTTAACTTTCATTCAAGTTATTTTGGTGCAGATATCAACAAAATCAAGAACAGAAGAAATATTGTATCTAAATACATTTTTAAAAAAATAAATAAAACCTAAGGATTGCCTGATCCAAAACTTAAAGCTAGTATAAGACTTCCCTTTATTTCATAATACTGTGGACCTTCTTCTGAAAAGTCAGTATGAAAAAGAATTCATTTCAAAACAATTTGATTTTATATTAGTATTTCATTCCATAGAAGTCATCCCAGCATACCAAAACAAAGTGATTGCATTTTTTGAAGCATACTCTTCTTTCTGATAATTTGTTGTATTTTTCTACTTATATGACATCAATCAACCCCCTGGATTGTGCCTGAAAAGATTATTTTAAAAGGTGGTATCACATATTGCTCCTTCAGCACATGTGGAAGAGAGAGTGCATTTTTTTCTGTTTCTAGTTAAAGACTGACTGCACCACAGTGATCCACTTGTGCAGATATTTTCTACTGGCAGGATGTTGAGAGATTTACACTTGAGAATACTTGATGTTTATTTGATAGAAACTACCCTGTAAAGGAACTAGCGTCTCAAATGAAGATTCAATATGTCTTTGTCTGATATTCCTACCAAAAAGAAAGAAGATGCAAAGAGTCCAGCCAAAAGACTGCTATAATATGCAAAAATTTTATGTATCCTGTATCCATATAACGCAGCAACGCTTCAGTGCATACTACAGAACTGTAGTAGTTTCACATTAATCAGGCACTGTCTTATTTATTTGAGATATGTCTGATTTCATCCTACACATCCAAAGTTTAGGATGTTTCATGAGGCACAGCCATTAGAAAATGCACACAGAAAATAGATACTTACGATGTATTATCGACAAATAGCTACACTTTGGGATATTATCAGGCCCCATATTCTAAAGCTCAGTTTAGCTAATAGTTAAACCTGCAAGTTCAGAAACTTCTTTCTATTTTCTTTACAGTGTGCAGCCCACAAGAAGACACAGTATGTTACCTCAGTTTCTGGAGTAGGAGATGGTGTAATGGAACCAAGCGATCCTTTCCGTGAGCCTTGGAGATCTGTTGGGATGGACACGGGACGTTGCCATTGAGTTGTTCCTGTTGGTATGTGCCAGTAGTAGATCCCAGCAATGTCATTTATTTTTTTCCAGCCAGGTGGTAAGTCTGGGTCTGTCTGAAATGAGTGATCACTCCATATATCTGCTGGGAATGGGGGGGAGGGAGGGGAAGGAAAATTAATCAATGTTACTAAGACACGAACAGTTCTTCTATGGGTCTGCCCCTGATGCAAGTGATGCACAGCTGGTACTACTGTTGTACAGTTCCTGTGTAAACGAACACCAGAAAAACATACTGAATTATTGAGGCTCAAAGTAAGGTGAAAAAGCCTCATTTGACTTGGCCTATGAAGAAAGGAAAAAAATACGCTACTTACCAAAGAGCTGTTCTAATATGGCAGCTATCTAATACCATCCAATAAACTAGCTCTTCTAATAAGGTTTAGTTTCAAGCACATTAAATCACAGCATATAAAGAAAAATCTGGAGTTGTGGTGTACTCTATCCTCTTCATCACAGCACCCTCCCTTCTCAATGCATGGTAGCAGAGCATGTATTTCTGCTAACCAAAGTCAGCTTATCAAAACAGAAACACACACCCCCCAAACAACCCGCACTGGGTTTACTTACAGCATCTAAAAGACTGCTTGTTCAAAACAATGAAAACAAAAGAACTGAGCAAGCACTTTACACACACACCAATTGTCACAAACAAACATACTGTTTTCAATTGGTTTTATAATAGGGTGGGTGGGTGGGTGGGGAAATCAAA